>NW_020955660.1:259689-469584 GCF_003031625.1 Empidonax traillii | reverse complement strand
AATATAAATAGCAAAAAAACCTCACAAATACACCAAGGCCTTCAACATTGCAGCTAGACCAAAGAGGAGCAATGCATTGGAAAAAAATCTTTCAAATTCAGTTCAGAGAAGCTGATTTCTGATGTTCTTCAAACTCAGAGCTTAGAATAATTTTTTTTTCCCCCGTAGGAACTTATACAAAAATTACAAAGAAGGAAAAATATATAAAAAGCCAAGAAATAATGACTTTTTAATCTTTGATGATATCTACTCAGAGGGTAACTATCTACAAGGATTGCAAAATTTAACCTATCATTTTCATAGTGACAACAGAATTTATAGATTAAAGATTTATAGAATTTAAACATTTGGAACGAAACCATCTGGCTCTGCAATAGCCAGCCCCAGACTTAGTGCTTCAATAGCTAGAGCTCTTCTCACTGAACAAAAGCCAAACCTCAAGTCATCAACAGCATCTGGCTATGATAAAGCCTTGCTCCAACACCAACTATTCAGAGATGCTCTGCTAAATTAGCAGGATGTGCCTGAGAAGTTGAACTGCACAGAGGGGTAAGTGGAGACACAGTAGGTGTCCTCTGGGAAGGCTGGAGAAGGTATTGAGCATGTGCCTCACTGGGTCAGGGGGAGGATGATTAAAGCTGAGTAGACAGACTATATTTTTTAAATCTGCTCTCGTAGGGGTCCGTGGCTGTCTGGGTGCTCACAGATGTTTCCAGCTGGGGAGGAGGCAGCTCCTGGGAGCAGCCAGTGGGATGGTGCCGTGCCAGGGAGGGTGCCAATGCAGCATTCAGCTTCAGGGAAACCACCTCCACACTCCCTCGCTATCCCCATCCTGGGGTTAACACCCCTTGGTCCAAGCCTCAGCAGGGAAGCAGGATCTCCAGGGCTGGGGTGGCCACAGGCTCACTCCTCACACAGCCACAAGCTCATCACACACTGCCCATTTTGAAGCCACTTCTGTTCCTCAGTGGTAAGGTAGAGATAAAAAACTTGAGACAAATCTCTGACATTTTATAACTGCATTTGCACTAACAAATGTAGACGACACATTTATTGACATTGTAACAACTCCTCCAGGACAACTACATTTTTTTAAAAATGGAAGAATAAAGATAAATCTCCCATAGATATTGCAATGAATCTTACACTGACATCCTAACAGCTCTGATTCAATCCTTGAATAGGGAAGAGCTCATTAAAAATATCTTCCCCAGCCGCTGCATGGGGCCCATGGCTCCTTCAGCCCAGCCCCAGCGACTCCCACATGCAGCTGGTGATGCCAGACAGGGACAATTTATGGTTTCATGAATTTGATGAAGTGATATATACACTCAGATTAGTATGTTTGTAAGAATTGTAAAGGTTTCGGGCCCAGATTTTGCGAACTGTGAGTTTAATTGGCCCGCGATTACTATGACTGCATATGCAAATCAGATCAGCGCAATTTCACATGTAAATGGCCATAAATTGGGCACTGCCGAGCCTGCTGTGGACTCACTGCCACCCCGCCCGCCCGGTGCTCCAGCCAGCCCCTGAGCTCTCCACACCTGCACCTCGCTGGTGCTGCTGCCCCCAGATCCATCTGCACAGCTACTCCGTGTCACTGCACGCAGCAGGGTGGCTGAAAGCTCAAGGGTGGGCTGGGGAGAGCACGGAGTGAGGCACGGCCAGAGCACGGGAGGTGAGAGGAACTGCAACCCCAGCAGTGAGCCAGGGCACCTCTCCAAGGAGGCAGCTTCTGCCACCGTGTGAAATCCCACCCCAGGCCTCTGCCAAAGGCTTGCTGATGACTCTAATTGGCGACCACCAATTAGAAACAGAGGTTATACTGAATTTCTTCATACAGGCTTGGCTGCGCTTCAGACTTATCACAAATTTTCCAGATTTCAGCGCTTTCCCCAGGACAGTCCCTTTCTCCTGGCTTTGTCTTCAAGGCAAGAAGTGTCCACAGTTAATGGGAGTCCTGAGCCAAAGGTGTGGAAGTTGAGACAGTCCCCATTTTAAGGCAGTTCAGTAGATCTGAGTCTAGACTGGTGCATTTCCAGCCAAGGCCTGGAGCTTTGGTGCACTGCAGGGCAGAATCTTGCTGACCTGTAGGACTAATCATCTAGCTGGGGGCACCCAGCCTTGGGGCCCCCCAGGGGTGATGCTGCAGCAGCATCATAACCTGGGGACACTGTAGAAAAGCCACCCCAGACCCACCAGATCCAGCAGCTTCTGCTCTGTTTCACTAAATATCTAATTTGCAACTGTATTTGTTGTTCTTTTTAATGAAGACTTCAGATCTTCAGCTATGGACTTGGAGCTCTTCAGAAAGAAAAAATTCAAAGGCTAAAAGCCTAATATTAATGAAGGAAAACAGAACTATGCAAGCCTGAGACAACTAATAACCTATGCAGAGCTATAAACTGATAAAGATTTGCTGGTCTCTAGTAAGAAGCGAAGCACCAAGAGTTTTCATATAATATGCTCTTAAGGAAGACTCCAGCATTCAGTCTATCTGAAAAAGATGCTTTAGGCTTAGTTTCCTCAAGACTTTTGTGCCATTTATGGACCATTTCTGCATGTAAAACAGGAAATTAGTGCACTAAAAATGACTTATGCACCAAATTAGTCTGTTTTCATACCCACAAAATCCCAAAGCAGCTGTATTTAACTCTGACCCAAGTCTTCACCTCAGGGGTGAATTACCTAGAGAAGCTAGAGTCAGATGGAAAAGCATTTGCAGCTCTAGGAAGCTTATTTTACATATTCACCAGTAACTTCATTTTGTGGAAACAAGTACAGAGTTGGTGCACATTGTGCCACGAGGCAGCGTGGCAGGAACCATTCCCAGAGCATCAGATCCCCACAGGGCTGGTTCTTCTGACCCTTTCTCTCATGCCTTTCTGTTTCAGGTGAGCCCTAAAAATATACTCCAAAATAAAAAATGAATCCAGGGTACCCAACCTCAAGAACTTGCTTATGTCACAGTGCCACACTTCCCATGCCCTGCTGCTGCTGGGCTGTGAATCTCCCACAGGGATAGGGACGCATCTTGGTATCCCTCATGAGTCTCCTTCCACATCATCATCCTGTGCCTCACACAGGGGCTGAAAGGTGCTTAGGAAGGAAAGCTAAACTTAGAATGTTGTAAAACAGCCTCCCAAACTATGGAACTTCACCCCACTCCTTTTCTGGGCAGCTTCCAGAAATGTGAAGATTCTCCCAGTGCAGGAGGCACCACTCAAAACTTCCCTGTAAATGTTGCTCAGCCTCTGGGTGTGGGTTAGCCTTCAGGAGGTCACAAGCAAGAGCTAGAATAGAAATTTGCTTCTTTTGCTCCCTTTACTCAATGCAATCTCCTCTGTTTACATCTGCAAGCTAGATCAGCAAAAACATCCTGCCAGATGAACTCTACAACTACATAATAAATAAATAATAACAATAACAGTTTGTGTTAATATAGCACCTCTAATCCAATTATCTGAAAGCTCTTTGCAAATACTAATTAATTAAGTCTTGCAACACCCCTGTGACATAGGTTATTATTATCCCCATTTTATACATGATAAACGGGAGTCACCAGAATGCGCTTCCCTCGAGCGCAGTGTTAACAGCACGGCCAGAGCCCTCAGGCTGGGCTCCAGCGCCACGCATCACATTACTCTGAAAAAGGGGGTTTTTAGTAAAAACCGTCACACTGCAAGAGCAGAAAAGTGGGAAACTTCCCAGCCATCACAACATACCACCAGAGCCAGCCCTCGCACACAGCCAAGCACCAGGCTCCTGCTTGCTGCTTTCCTGCCCCAGAGGATCCCTGCAGGCCTGCAGATCCACACACACAGAGGGAAGATGAGGTCACACCTTACCTCTCCAGCCAGCAGCACAGCATGAAGCAATAATTATTTGCCTTGGGTCTACTCCAAGGCCAGGATTGCAAAACAAAGAGGTGGAGGGCAAGAGCTCAACCCCTAAAAAGGCTCACAAGCACACAGAACTCCCCTGAAAAATCTGTAATTTATGGCAAGTGGAGCCATTTGTGTTTCATCAGGAAATGGCCCATCCCAAAAGGGCAGGTGGATGGAGTTTGGATGGAGTGGGTGCATTCCCAGGGCTCCCTCACCCTCTTGCCCATGGCAGGGAGGCTTGGACTCAGCACCAGCTGCACAGATAGTCTGCCCTGGTGCCTTTTATGTGTCTCAGCAGTTTCAATACTCACTTTATTCATCAACCTTTAAAGAAGATTCTAACATCATGAAATCAATTAATTTTTTAACCTGTATTTTATAAAAAATTAATTGTTAGAAAGAAAGACAGTTGCTGCTCGCTCTCTGTGGAAAGCTGGCTGAGATACTGTACGTATCAGGAAAGTCAAGGCAAAATACCTCTGAAAATTACCCTTTTCTGCTCTCTCTTGACAGGGAAACATATTTGAAGGGCTTTGAATTTGTTACAACTACTTTACACCAACACTGTTTTTAATTATCTGTAGGCTGGGAGAGCCATCTCAGCTCCCTGGACCAACTGTCCAAGTAAGGGACACTTTGGGGAGGAGTGTGGTTGGAGCCATCCATCACCTTGTTTCAACTTACCCCAACACCAATGAAATAGTGTGAAAATTTTACATTCCAGTTGTGTCTTTTCAGGAACACGCTGACTTTCAGCCCAGAAGTGTGTTTCTGTCAAACCCATCCCCACTGCGCACTGAGCCATGGGCTGCTCGGTAGTAACGGGGGGGAACCACCCTTTCATCTGCAATGAAATCCATCCTCCCCGTTTTTAACATCCAAGTAATAAAATTCACACAGCTAAGTGAAAGATGTTGTTAATTATTTTATGGACTCGTTGCCAATTCATTCTCTCCTGTGTTATACTGAGGTCAGTTGAGTGCTGCAGCTAGTTCCCCTCTTTCCCAGCAGCACCACATGTGCAATGCACAGAAAAACGGGCAAGAAGGTGTATTGCTTTAAGTCAAACAAGATAAGGCGTGTTTGCCAGTTGATTACTAAACCTAGGAAAGATCAAACGGCTCCAGTGGAGGAGAACTGGGTACAGCAGCTCGTAGCAAGTGCTGTGGCTAATTCCAGACCAAAGGGGAAGCAGGATAAGAGGAAATTTATGAGTAAGCTCTTGAAGTAATGAAACGAAAGTAATGCTGATTGGCCTCATTTGCAGCAGTTCAAAAGCTGATCAGCATCACTGAAGTAGTGAAGGATCAACTGACAATCATTTCCGCAGTGAGGAGAGTGGAGCTGACCCGCAGAACACCGCGCGGGGGGTCCGGGCATGGGGGCCACAGCTGCTGGATCCCATGTTCCCTCCCAGCATTGCCTGAACATCCTGCTGGCCCTGCTGGGGCAGCAGCCCAGCTTCCTTGGGAAACAGGGTACAGGGTGGTGAGTGATGACCAGAGCAGCTCACCAGCTCTTTTTTTGCCTCTGTAAAAAGGGGGGACGAAGCCAGAGGGCGGGCGAGTGCCCAGGGATACCTGCCAGGAGATGAGCACCGTGCATGGAAAGCACTGCCCTAGGGCAAAGAGGAACCTGTGGCCAGACATACTTCACAGGGATGGGATGTTGGCTGAGATCCCACCAAGTGCTCACCCTGTCCTTGGAGGTCGAGGGGCCACCTGCTGTGGCAGCCCAGGGGGAGCATGGCCCCTGCAGCACGTTTGCCCAGTGTGGTCAGGGCTGTGCACAGCCAACAAATCAGCATGGAAGCCAGTGAATCTTCAACTACCCTAAAGCCTATTTTTGGGATTAAGGACATTTCTCCCCAACAATTTGCAGTGTGCTCACCCAGAAATGGGGCAGGGAGGAAGAGCGGCACATTTGTTTCTAATATACCTTTGCTTCAAGACTGAGTTTGACCCATTTCCGGGTCAGAGTTGTATGGGAAAACATTATTTGTGAACATGGAGCCATCTGGAAAACATGTGATTCCACTGAATCTGGACAAAACCATCTGCCTATAGGCTGTACTGACGCACTGATGGAACATGCAGTTTATGGAAATGTTTGTCTCTTCCTGGCTGATGTACTGTGTTATGACTAATTTTTGTAGGCCACATTGCATTAAGTCAGGATGTGCAGTGAAAACAACATGCCTGATAAAACCTTATGTGAAACAATGAAATGTAATATATACATTTTGAGACCATGGAGGGGAAAAAAAATGGCCTTTTCCATCTACACATTTATTTAAGTCCTTATGCAAGCAGAAAATCGCTGACTATAAACAAGTAAGTTCAAAAACATTGTGTTTCCAGTAGTAGTTCATGTACCTGAGAGGAAAAGAAAAGATGAACCCCAGTTGAGCCAAGTGGTTTTGAGCTTTGTATTTTGAGACTGGGCACAGTGGTTTAGTTTAGTCACCGTAATGGGGAGAATCCTAATCCACAGCTGCACCAGCTGTTCTAAAGGATGCAGTGGTTGTGCCTCAGTGAGTTGCTTTCACGCCAAACTTCATTCACGTGGAGAACAAAACCACAGAAGAGACCAAGAGTTCCCGCGTGTCCGTGCGGAGGCCCCGGGTGAGGATCTCGGGGCCGGGCAATTTCCTGCACGAGAAACTTGTACTTTTGGGGTGGTGGGGACGGAACGGTGAGGCTGCGGGGGGGAGTCTGTGGGTACCGCGGGGAGGATGCGGGTACCGCGGGGAGGACGCGGGTGCCGCGGGGAGGACGCGGGGCTCGGCGGGGCCCGGCGCGGCCCACGAGGTGGCAGCAGACCCTTTGGAATGCGGCGGCGGGGCCGGCGGCGGGCGGGGGCTCTGCCGGGACAGCCCGGCCCCCGTCGCGCCGAGAGCCGGCGGGCTCCGCGGGACGAGCCGCCTCCCGGTGGGTTTCACGGTGCGGCGGGACCGGCGGGGTCCTCTGGCAGCGCTGGGCGGTGCGGGAGCAACCCCAGGCGGCACCTGGGGCGGCGGAGAGCATCCTCAGGTGGTGCTGGGAGATGCGGGAACACCCCCAGGCGGTACTTGGGGCGGTGCGGGAACAATTCCCGGGCAGTACCGGAGCATCCCTAGGCGGTACCTGGGGCGGTGCGGGGACATCCCTAGGCTGTCCCTGGGGCTCGCTGCTCGCTGCGAGGCTGCTCAGCGCTGCCAGGGCTCAAGCTCCCTCTCCTCCTTCTCGTTGTTGAGATCTTTTAAACGTCACAACAGGAGAAAATTGTACCTGGGATACCTTTGCTTCCCGAGAACAAACCCTCGGGGGAGCGGGGACGGGGCTCAGCCTGAGAGGCTCTCGGGGTGGTGGGACGCTGGGGCTTACATGGTCCTTCGCCCACCCCATGTGCCACAGGCAGAAAGCGATTCCTCTTCTCCTCTTTTATTTTCCAGCTGGGGCAAAATTAAGACATTTCCCACGAGGTGCGTCCAGGGACCAACCATCACAGTTGCAGTAGGCATCCTCCTCTGGGAGCCATGTCCTCAGGCGCCACAGGCAGGGGGACACGGGGCTGTGACAGCCCGAGCAGGCAGGAGGGACCAACCCTGGCTGGGACAAGTGGGGTTGGCTTTGGCTGCAGCCACAAGGCACGATCAGCGATGCCAGAGAGGGCACCATCAAAATTCAGCGGCTAGTACTCGCCATCGGGGACCTGCGGGGCGATGGCAAATGGAGGAAGGAGTTTTTCCTTATAAATCGAGAATACAGAGATGGAATCGCCGTCCACACTGATTTTCTCCCCAAAAGAGCTCACGCGCTGATAGAGACTGCTACACATCTCCTCAATTAAGCAGTCAAGACGTGCTGAATAATAAATGAGCACAGAAAGGCCTGGGCTGCAGCTGGGACCGAGTCCCCGGGTAGCTGCGGCGAGTGCAGAGGCACACGCTGCGCTGGCAGAGCGCTCCCAGCCCCCGGCTTTGCCAGAGAAGTTCGTTTCTGAAGAGCCAGTGCCTTCTCCCTCATTTATCCCACCTTGCCTTCCCACCCAACCCAAAGGCCCAAGCATCCCAGCATTCCCATCCCTCCCCTCTCTGCTCAGAGCAGCCGCTTCCCCGGCCACCTTTGCATCTCCGATAGACACTGCCCGCTTTAAATGAGCTGGGGAGGTTACATGTTCATACATGAGATAAAGTAAAAGGTAATTAAAAGATACATCAAGCAAGACCATCAAGTGCCTGTTACATTAAATGAGGTGGATAAGTCCTGCATCCTGCTCAGTTTTAGCATTTAATTTTGGGCAAAGCACGGGCACAATGGCATTTTACCTCCCCCCACCCCATACCTTGGGTGGCAATATAACTTTGTTTAAAAGACTGTAAGGAGCAGGGAGGTGAAAGGAATGAATCTCAGGTTATTGCTTGAGTGGGCAAGAGAACATGAAAATTCAAAACATCCCAGCAGCCTATAGATGTAGGCAAACTCCTGGCTGTTCAGGCAAATGATTGTTCAATAAATGCAAATGGACAAAGCAAAGCATCACTGAACTTGAGAGATAAAGGTCCCCTAACAATAGAAGCTTTTTACAGCATTGAGTCCAATTTTTTTTCCTGTTTATATAAGTAAAACCCAATTTGAGCAACTGGAGCATCAGCTCTTTACAGTGAAAGATAATTTGTCTGGAGCAGCCAATAAGATCATGTAAGAACTCCTAAAGAAAGCCCAAAATATGTATCCTCATTTCATTAATAAATGGCTTGAATCCAAGCATAAAAACGATGTGACTTTAATGGTTTCTCCAACTGGTAGCCACATTCCTTGTTAGCAAGAGATCCCATGTGGGAACATTAAAGTGAGACATCCCCACACAGGCTGGGAGTGATGAAACACGACCCAGCAGCTTCAGCATGCATCAGAGGTTGGAGCTTGGTAATAAAATATTCAAATAAGCAATTCAGCCCTAAATGATTCTGTACCTGCTGGGTGTCCAGATTCTGAAACTGGGATTTAAATATCTTTATATTTCTAAGTGCCAAGTTTCCGTAAGTAAATATGAAATCAAATGTCAAAAGCTGATAATTATGACCTGGCTGTACTTCATGTCAAACTGGATAATTTTAACCTGTATTTTGGCTCAGTCCAGGGAAACCATCAAAATCTAGCATCTCTTTGTGAATAAATCTTTGTGAAGTTGGCATGCCACAGGTAGGAGAAGGGTCACATGATATGGTATGTTCTCATTTTTTGCTTCAGTAGATTCATTTTTTATTGAATAGCAGAGTAAATATTTAAGCAAAACTAGTGTAAACTGCTGGCAGGTATGCCATGCTAAGTAGCAATCATTTACTTTTAAATAATTAAAAGTCAATATACAAGCATAGCATTCTTGTTGCAGTGCGGCACACGGTACCACTGCTCTGCCTACATGTCACTTCAGAGCTTGATTTACTAACAAAGCATTTAGTTCAGCTCATTTAGGGAAAAAAAAGGGAAAAAAATAAAAAAAAAAAGAGAGGTTTTTAAAAACCCACCCTCGGTGTTGTGTATGACTGCAGGTATTTTGGCTACACAAACCCCAGCTATTTATGAGTAAGGCTGAATCTGCATCACTTGTGGGGCTGGTAAGGACAGCCCTGATTTCCTTTGCATTATGCATAGTGGAAGTGTCAGGATGGCTCTGATGGCGTTTAATTAAATATTTGGCAGTGTTTAATTAATTAAATATTTAAACATTAAATACTAAATAGGATGTGATATCTGCTTAGTGGACATTATGTCTCAATAGCCATTAGTCATTAAATAGGACTCAAATTGGCCCTAGAAGACTCCCCTTAGCTAAGCAAGGTCTTAAGTACATGCACTTTTGGATCTTCATTAATAAGTAATAGAGGCCAATTCAGACTATGTAGCAACACAGAGATCCCTATTAACAGAAATGTTAACGTCTCTGTTTGAGACCAGGCTCTCCAGTCTAGACAGCAGATGAGATGCTCAGAGAGGAGGGGTGGGACGTGGCTCCTCTGGCGATGTACGGGATTGCGGCCAGGGTGGGAAGGCAGCAACACGAGACAGCCCCACTCTGGCTGTGGGATGCCTGCTGGCACCTTTGCAGGGAAGGACAAGGGTGTTGCCTGTGGTCTACCAGCACCACAATGTCTATATGGGACTATTTGGGGTTAACTTGAGAGGATTTTAAATTAATTACATGGTTTAGTGTTCACACACACTTATGCTCACTGCAAGAGCCCTGCTCGCCCAGGGAGCCATGTACAGCCACCTCCATGTAAATGAGAATCAGGCTCCACACAACCACCCTCTGCCAGATTCCCACGGGCGTTCCCCGTGGGCTGATCCAGCCAAACATTACCACATGCCAGCACTCCAAGCCCACGCTCTTCCCAGAGCATCCAGAACAGCTCACACGCTGGAAACCAAGCGCATGCACAAGCGCCTGGTGAAGCATGGTCTATAAAAGTGAGGGGGACTGATGTTTTAAAGATTTTTCTGTAGTATATTTGTAGCAGGGAAACAGCATTTTAGAGGCCCTTGTGGTTTTGAATTTGCTGTTTCATTATTCTCTATTCCCTAGACAACCATCCGTGGCAAACACTTCATACTTTTCACCTCAGCGGTATTTTTGGTAAGATTTATAATTTTTACCATTAAATCCACTATGAATTCAAGCACACATGCACAGTATCTTTTAACACTGGGCTGCTCAGCAGGGGTTTTGTAGCCCAAGCAGGTGGGGCAAAACGGGATTTTGGCTCCCTAAGGATGTCAAGCAATCCCAGCACCCACGCTGCCAGCAACCTGGGGCTTTTCAGGAAGTCATTGTAACTTAAAGCAACTCTAAGATAATTTTAAATAGTGCTAAAGTCAAATTAAAACCCAGCAGGAGGATCTCTAACCAGCTCAAGAATCCTTTTCTTTGGGGATTTGTGGTAAGATGCCACGTGCCACCAGTGGGACTCGTGGAAGGGCAGTGGTGGGCAGCCAGCAGGACCACTGCCAAGGGCCCTGTGTGATCCTGCCCCTGTGCTTCTCCCTGGCTTCAACATTCATAGATCTTCCATGCCTCCCAGGCTGCATACACGCCAGTAATCAGATTGTGCTTCTGCCTAGTAGTTTTTACTTGAAATATCATTGAGTTAGCTCTTGAGGGATTTGTGTCTGGTGACATATATATTGGTACTGAAGTCAGAGGTCGCCTATTGCAAAGATCATCTTGATAGGATGATTATGAGAAAAGCCATGCTGGTTAGAAGACCCTCTAACTAGATTTGGTCTTCTTCTTTCAGCGTCACATTAGCGAGTCCTGCTTTCCCTCTCAGTTTTAGTGATCCAATCTTTCTTCTTCTGAATTTCTCCCTTGGGAGCTTTCTACACAGACATTTTAATATATCACACTATTCTCTGCAGAAATCATTTGCTCAATGAAGAGACTGGATTTTTTTTAATTGCAATATTAGCAGTGTTCAACAGCAGCCACAATGCCCACACCGATGCCTGGCACAGGCTGGGAAGGGCTGGCCCTGGATCAAAGCCATCTCAGCAGTGACTCAGTCCTTTCACCTTTGTGTTTCCACTGTGCACAGCTCCCAGGGCAGCTGGGACCAGCTTTGAAGGGCACAATGTGGCTGCTGGGAGCAGCACTCTGCAGAAGACATTCCTCCACCATTTTGCTCCATGCAAACTCCAGCTGCACCTTCTGTAGGTTTTAAGAATTTGTCAGTGATGGGATAGGCACAATAAAGCAATCACCCTATCAAATATTAAGCAGCACAGTCAGATGCTGAAGTGCCAGCAAGCTAACTGCCAAACACAAGTCTATTTTTCAGTTTCAACTTGATGCACAGTGTCAAGTTGTCAGAAGACACCGTCTGCAGAACACAAAACAAGGATCTGTGCCACGCTTCCTAACAATTTAGACAGCCTGCTCAGCATCCTCTGCCCACACCACCTTCCCAGGTGACATGAGGTGAGCCCACAGGAGCTGCAGGTGGGCTGCACTGCTCCTCACACTCACTGCTCTCCCAGTTATTGCTCCTGGTAGCTTTGCATGCTTGTTGCGTGCTGTTAAAAGGCTTTTCATTTCCTGACAATTTATAAATATGTATTGGGCCTGAAGGATGAGGGTAAAGCAACTGCTGTTTCTTTTTTTAAAGAAAATTAAACATGACAAACTTAGTTATTCATGCAAACCATCCGCCTGTTATCTCTGATTATGCAGGATCCAAATGGTGAGGCTGAGTGAATGAGTGCATTCATCAAAGTAAACTGTCAGAGGCAGGAACACCGGGTTTAGCCTACCCCTACCTGTTCTCTTTTGTACTTATGTTTCATCATCTTCAACAGGCAGTGCAGTTGCCTGGTACCAGGAGCACCTATTTCATTACTGTCTCTCTCTTTAAGGGGTTAATTAGCCTCCAGAAAACAGAAGAAACCCTGCATGTAGCGCTCTCATGCTTTAAAACATCGCTTCACCGGGATATTTTAAGCTCGTGGGCCAGACCATATGGTATTTCAGGAACAGAAGCTGGAAGCACAGTGCACATGTGTCCCTGCGCACACCCCTGCCCAAGGAGGTGCGGTGTCTCGTTAAGCCTTGGCACGCAGGCACGTGTACGGATGCGTGGGAGAAGGGGAAGTAGAAATAAACTTCACACGCTGGAAAGTGACAGATTGATTTCCCACCCATCCACCAACCTGCCCCGCAGCAACACAGAAAACCTGGGATACGTAAACATGAGAAAACAAGAAAGATTGTATCACACTGTCTGAAATCTGTGGCAAGCGCCACGGTTCGCTTGTCTGTGTTAATCCAGAGACGCTGCTTCAGACATCAGTTCTTATTCTCAGGAACACCTTTTATGTATCTTATGAGGAAGATCCCCTTTACCTGGCTTGGGAGGAGGCTCCTGTGCTTAGGGCTAGCTCCCTTCCTGAAGGGCACACTCGGATCATCTGTGCAAAATCTGCAAGTTAATTAGCTACAAGTTGTCCTTTCTTCTTCACCAAAAACATTACCATTGTATTGAATGGTATGTCCTGCTTGGATGACGCCCAGGAAACCACTGAGGCCCCACCCCAGCCTGCACCGTCCTTCTCTGTCAATCCACTCACTTTGGTGCAAACCAGGGATCAGAATTTTAAGCCTTTGGTGGCACCGATGGCAACCTCCAGCCCTGTGTGCTGTGCTGTGCCGAGGGGTCAAACTGGCCAGGGATTTTCAGGTGAAGTGGAGGGCAAGGAGGACTTCTTGCAACTTGAAATACCTTCTGTGGTACAATATAATGCTCTAGCACCAGAAAAAAGCCACAACACTCTCCCAGTGTGATTTACACTCTCTTTGAGTCAGTGTGACAGCAGGACTACTTAACGCTACCCTCCGCCCCCACTGTTACAGAGTTATGACTTTAAACGCTGAATATGAATCAAAAATTTCCTTTCCATTCAAGTCCTCCTTCTGCCCTTCTTATCTGACTCATTTCCAGGCTGCCCACTGACCTTCATGCTAATTGATCATTACTAATAGATAAGGGTAATGCAGCTTTTGAACTGTGCTTACTGTGTGCTCTGTACTTCTTGATTGGCACGGGCTGCGTTTTTTTGCCTGGTGGACTAAGATCATCTGAAATTAAATCTGAAGCCAGTGGACAATACCCTGCACACTGGAGTGAGCTGCCATGCTGCTACAGGCATTACCTGAAGTGACTGGAAAAGCCCAGTTTCATCTGAGGGGGGCATTTGTAGGAGGGTACGTGACGCAGGCTCTTCTCTAACACGTCCTGGGCGTCACCGAGCCCTCTTACACCACCACATCTCCCAGGAAGGTGTCTGGACTCACTGCTTGGAGTCACTGGTTGCACTTCCCCGGAGCCTGAGGTGCTTCACAGGTGTTAGCTCAGGAAGCTGCGCAATACCCTGCCTATCCATCGAGCTGAGAGATATCTGCCTTTGGATACAGTGAACTACAAAGGATTTAAGTGACTTGTCAGGAGTTATCGGGAGAGCCCGAGGCACAGCTCAGAATACAGTTGCTGCCCGTAGCCTCCTCTGCAGCTATCAGATAATGCCAGCCCTCTGCGAGGCACTAATACTGAGGAGCACATTTCATACACAAATGGATTATTACTGGAATCCTATAGATAAAGCCATTCATCTTCTGAGGCCCTTGGGAGTCTGAGTAGTTAATACACATCACAGCAGAGTGATATATAAAGTGTGCAACACAAAGACACAGTGAGAGGCATGTGTAGGAGTGTTGAAAGGGAGAGAAGGACCGGAGCAGGGAAGCAAATCCATGTGAGAGACACGGATGTACACACAAGTTCACCAAACAAACCGTATCTTCAAGCACTTTCAGGTGAGGTCTTCAAAAAATACCAACATGAGATAAAAACTTCAAACTCCAACTTTTTAGCCCAGTTTCCTTGGGAAGGCTGTCAACAACTCACGAGTGATCAGCCCCTGTTCTCAGACTTGCACATGCATGGGAGCAGTTGCAGGTGGAAGCAGGTGCTGGTGACACACGTGGCCAGCCTGCCTACCCCAGGTGTTTGTACATCTGCCCCTTTATCCAAGCACATGACAAAAGTAAGAGCAGAAATCCCAGTGCCCCATTTTCACCAGCTTACACCCTGGTGATGAGCACTCTAAGAACCCATTTCAGGCAGAATAGAAAATTAATGAGGGAATAAAAGAGGTTGAGTCACACATCTCACATCTCAAATATGCCTTGCACAAATCGGCCGTGATGAATTGTTGTATGAAGTCTGGGCAAGGCTCCTCGCTGGTCAGAATACAGATAAAGCATGTGTGGGCTTCTCACATGTTAAACAGAGCTCATTAAGGGAAAGATGCTGTTTATCCTTTTAATTCTGACCACATCATTCACTCGTCATCTTATTGAGACCCTATTTTTCCCCAGACTGGCAGGTGATATGATTGCATTGGCCTTGATACAATCACAGCTCACACTCAGCTCGACAATCCAGCAGCAGTGACCAGAGCTTTTGTGCTGGTGCAGCTGGGAGAGCCGAGTGCCTGCGCACGGACATCCCTCCCCAGCAGAACCCGCGGCCCGCAGAAAAACAAAACCAGGCAACTTTCAGGCCATGAATATACATCTCGTTCAAAGCAGAAAAGGAGGCTCTCCAGCAGCAATGCCAAACATGCAGATTAATGACAATGCTTTCCCTGTGAAAATGGCCTTGCTGAGTCCAAACACGTTCTCCCGAGATGCCAGATTTTGTAAGTTAGTAAAAATGTTGAGCTGTCTGTTTGCTTTAAACAATTATGTCAGCTCTGCAAGAAAAAATATGTTCCCTCGCCTGATCTCCTCATGCTGTTAGGTAGGGCAGTTTTTGGCTGGCTCTTGCTTTAACACAGACATTAGGGGACAGCTGGAGAGTTTCCTTGGGAAAAGCAGAGCAGAGCCAGTGAGGGGAGAGGTGGAAGGACCAGCAGCACCACCGGGCTCTTGCAGCAATGTGTGTTACCACCTGCTGCATCACAGCAAAGACCTAATACCCCAACAGAGGTACAAGCCCTGGTCAGTATGGGCTTAAATCTTCACTGCCAAGTAAAAACAGACCTGTTTTCAGAAGGCATCCCTTTAAATGGAAGATGCCTGGTGCCACACTTTATTAGAAATATAGCCCTAGAGATAAGACAAAGGAGGTTATTGTTGCTGCTCCCACCTCTCTCCCCAAAAGGGGAGCTAGAGAGATTAAGGAAGAGAGAAAATGAGATTAAATGATTTATCCCAGGTAGAAGTTAGTGACAGAACCAGGATTTGCCTTGAGTGCCCACCCAGTACATTAAGCACAAAGTCACCCTTCTCCACAGCAGCAGGTCAGAGGCTGGGCCAGACAGTCTCTGCACTGGAACAGCCTCTCAGTGCCTGGCACTGGGCTGCTGAGCGGAAAACACTGTCAATGGCCAGGGCAGAGCAGCAATATTTACATCAGAGCTAATGGACGCAAACACCCATCACTGTCTTATGATTTGCACCAAACACATCATAGCCAAGTTCAGCCAGAGGAGCCCCTCCCTCCACCACTTTTCCAAAGGATGCTCAGGAGGGCAACCTAGTGAAAGTGTTCACACAGACATATCCCAAATATTTCATCACCATTATCTCCAGGGCACATCTAGGCAGCCTTCTGGTATGCAGAAGATCAGGTTTGTGAAAGCCAAAAAAAGCCAGAAAGGTACTGGGTGTTGTGCCGAAACGGTTGATTTCCGCACAAGCTAATTCTGAACAAACAGGGGGAAAAAAACACCAAGAAAAATCAACTGTTCTTCAGTTTTGCACTGCATTGGGGGGACTAAGATGGCTCATCTGGGAGTCCCTGGGCCACACAGCTCCTGGACACTCTGGCATCTCAGCCTGCTCTGAAGGTCTCTGCTCACACAGAGCTCTCTGTCCTGGGCACAGAACCTCCTGCACCTTTCAACTACTAATCCATAAAAGTAGCTCCTCAGGATGCAGCTGCATATAAAGCCAACAGCCATCCCAGCTCAAACACAATGAAAAAGTGTGTGCATGAAATACACAGTGGTTATAAAAGGTATTTCCCAGGTTATAATCATGTGAAGAGAAAACTGTACAACAAATCCAAAAGCCATGACACTTCTGACACTGATGTTTCCACTTCCAAGCTGGCAGCAGGTGAGGAAAACATGGTTTGCTCTTTCCAATATTCAGAGACAGTTTAGCATCAAAAAAATCTTTCAGAGTGATCGCAGTCCAGGAGAATACATCTAATTTCCTCTAAAATAATTTGGAGCTTCACTGGGTAGAAAATTGCTATTTCTGCTCCAATGCCAGAGAATTCCATTTTTAATTATAGAAATTTCTGTTATGCACAATTATAATATTCTTTCCTATTCTCCCTCACTCTTAGCTCGAACACACTACTAGCTTTTTAAAGTGCTGCTATGCATTGGGCAGACACAGGTCACTCCTGCTGCAGAGGAATGCCAATGTTCCTGCACCCTGAATCAACTCAGACCAAATAGCAAAGGATGAAGCATCTTTTCTGTATACTCCAGGACAAATTATTCTAACAGTCAATGACGGTTTGGATGCAACCTTCAGTCAGGTGAAATTAGATCATAAAAATGTTAAGTACCTTCTCCAGAGCACAGATATATAGACTGATACCTTGTGGAGGGAATGTGAGCTAAAGACCAAACTCGGTGAGCAGGCTGAGAAAAGCCACACAAGAATCCACAGCAGAAGTTGGTGAAAAATAGTAACCCTTTGCTACTGCCTGTGTTTGCAGCATCAGGAAAAAAAGGGATAAATTCTCACATCCCAGACCAATAAACACAAAATTATCTTTGCACAATAATTAATCATAATGTAGAATGAATCAGCTGAACCAAAAAAAACCCCAAAACCTGTTTCTGAGGAGCTGTTGGGGCAGCAGCTGGAGGCTTGCAGCTCAAACCTGTCCCGCTCAGACAAAATCAAAAGACTCCAAACACACAGGAGTGTGTCCAGACCCACACCCCAAGGATTAGTGTTTGAAAAGGTAAAAGATGATGAATCAGTTGCTTTAATCTGCAGCTGCATTAAACTGACTGTCTCTATACATTTTAGTACCTGCTTTCTCAGTTTCTGTGGGAATTTATACCCTTGCTGATCAGAATCAATAACTTTAATTGATAGTTTGGAGTTAGGTGCAAGGTGCATTGACACTGATGAAAATTAGTTGCTTAATTCACCAGCCACACAGGGGAGCACGCTGGGGAAGGCAGTGGGAGAGCCAGGGAAGGCGGCTGCTGCTCTCCAAGCCCCATTCCTCACGTGTGGAGGGATTAGGCAGGACAGTGCTGATGCAGCCAGGCAGCAGGAGGGTGTGCAGGCAGCTGGCTCAGCGTGCCCAGAAGCCCAGGCAGTGGCCACATCACTGTGTGAGTGGACACAAGGGCATAGAGCAGCCAGGTACAAGTGCCAAGGAGAGCAATGCCCCTCCTGCTGCCCAGAGCACGTGAGCTCAGAGCACACGGCCTGTGCCTGAGGACCGGAGGGAGGTGAGCTCCCAGCGTCACCAAGCACAGCCAGGCTGCTCTGTAGCATCAAGGGTTTACATGCATCAAGCTCCTTGAGGAGGAAACTTCTCCTTGTTACTGACCAAACACAAACCAGAGCTCCACAGGCAGAAGAGGAGGCAGTGCCTGCACAGAGAGCCTGGAAGAGAGCTCCCAGCTGCCAGGACACCCATTCCATCATGTCAGGGATCCACCTCTGGCATCTGTTCTATCAACAGGCTCTGCTCATCAGACTGAAGAGGCATCGACCCACCCAGCATCTTCCAATTAGGCTCTTTTGGTACGGATCAAAATCAAAACACAGCTACCTTGCAGGCACATTTGAAGCCCTCACTAGCCAGCAACGAAAGGGTCTAGGCTGGCCCCATTCCCTTTGAAGTGTGCCTGCTAGCTGTAGGTTTCTATAGTGCTTGCTTGCAATTACAGCACTTTTCAACTTCTCTTTCTTTTTTTTTCTTTAATTTAAATAGATTGAGAGGAATTAAAAAACCCTCATCAATCAGATTTATCAAATAAAACTGTAGAGGTAGGGCCAGCTGCAGCTACACATGTCAAAGTCAGCTGCAGATATGAAAGGAAAGGCTGTAATTCATAGGGTGCTCAGCTTTTTGAGGGTTGAGCAGCAAAGCTAATCCCATTGCTATATTCCTAAAGCTACAGAGATGCCTGGCTCTGCGCTAGGCAAGGATTGCTCTCTACATACACAGGTCTGGAGTCTGCCCCCTGTGAAAGGGGGTGCCTGTGCTGTGCTTGCTGCCTGGGCATGCTCTTCACATTCTGCTGCAGGGTCTCAGGGCTTGGGAAGGACTCAAGAGTCTTTTGGTTTCTTTCCTTGTCCTTATATGTGTGTGGCTGAACAACCTGAATACATCCTCTGAGGCAGTATGCACAGTTTACTCTGGTTGTAAGAATTTGTGTGAAAGGAAAAAGAGCAACAACAAAACTTCGCATTGATTAACAGGGTCAGTATTCCACCAGCCTTTGTGAACTTTGTCTCACCGAGGTCTACTTTTGTTGAACACCGGTAGCTGAGTGACAGTGCAGCCAAAGAAATCCAAAAGTAGGTAACACCAAGCAAACAACAAGCCTCTCCCTGTTAAAAATCCCAGGACATCCAGGGACAAACCTGTGTCTGTGCATAATGAGAGACACTCCGGGATGCAAAAGTACAAAGGTGCTCCATGCTTTTTCTCATCATTATTTTAATTAAAAAGTAGTGAAATCTAAGAGGAGAGACAAGGGCTTTCCCAGTCCACCTGATGGCACACACAAGCCTGGCACACGGGCTCTGCCCTGGCCTCTCCTGCCCCTGAGGGCCCATGGAGATGAGCCATTCCACATCCTCAGCCTCCAGCCCACCTCACCAGGCCAGCAGTGACCACCCAGGGCATCAGATGGCCTTGGCTCTGATGCTACTGTGCAGTTTAATGCAGAGCTGCTAACACTGAAAAGTACCAGCTGGCTGGGCTGACATCACAGCCCGTTGGGTTTTCCACCACGCAGCAGAAAGACGGAGCAACAGCACAAGCCCTGTTTGACCACTCCCTGCCAAATCCTGCTACCAGGATCCCTTCTGTGGGGGCAGATCTCGTACTGACTCACCTGGGTGCCCAGAAAAGCTGCATCCTGCAAAGGCAGGCACTTCAGCATCCACAGACTTCTTCAGCAGAGGTTTCCAGCCACATCTCACATGGTAAAGGCTCTCAGTCATCACTCGCTTACAAAATCGAGCTGGTTTCTCAGGCTGCTGCCAGACCCTCATGTCCTCCAACAGACTCCATCTGCTGGTTTTTTTAGACAAGCAACTCCTGCAAGGACAAAATATATCGAGTTAAATAATATGCACTTCATCTTCTGTTTCTCTCAGCAAAACTGTGCAATTTTGGAGATATTTTGTAAATTCAGATTTATGATGATTATTTTTCATACTATGGCTACCACAGTGACCATAGAGAATTTATTGAGGTAATAATGTATTTAAATAGCCAATTTTCAAAAAATGGAACCATTGCAACAGATTAACGTTCAAACCATTAATATCCAGGCATATTAAGTCACTTGAAGGATTTTTGTGTGTGTACGCATATTTTGGGGTATATTCTCCTCATAATACGTGGAGAGAAGATATGCTTTACTGTTGACATCTAGCACATTTTCTTTATTGCTTTTCATTTCATTGTGAGTAAAAGTGTTATTTGTCCACCCAGCCTTCCTTAGGACGAATGCCATCATTTCTGTTTGCAGAGGCAACCAAAAATTAAAGGAAATATTTTAGATGTCAACATTAAATGTCAAAAACTGATTTTAAGTAATTACTAATACCCTGGCACATATGCATTTTATTCAGAAAACTCCTGTTAAAAATATTCATTGGGGGATATTCAAATTTATTATGTAGAACAACACAGTATTAACGTGCTGGCTTCTATTTAATGCTTTGGTTCATAGCAACAAAGATACCAATGGGAAATCATTAAACAAATATGCGATTTTTGCAGCATAATGGGTCTATGTTTGGTATCACTTGAAAAAAAAAAAACCTCACCGAGCTCAAACTGACAGAAAAAACGCAACGATCAGGCAAAGTACAGCAACATTATAAATGTTAACAGATTTCAGAAAGTGATTTTATGTTAATTCAAATGTTAATGCTGTCCGGGGCTGCTGAAAGGAGCGTGGGGCTGCGGGAGGAGATAGACATTACCGGCAGGGAGCACAAAGGGCTGCCTCTTGGAGGGTGGGGGGAGTTTATTAATTATATTTCCTTCAGAGTCCTAACAATAACATGTCAGTAATCTACACATTCTGTACTTAATTGACGTTAATGATCTGGCGGGGTCCCGGCCGTCGCCGCAGCCTCCCCACGCCGTGAGAATCCCGTCCACCTCGCGTTCCTCGGGCCCCACAGCGCAGCCCCAATTAACTCGATGAGCGTGGGGCCGCCGAGCTGCTCCCGCCACAGCCACGGCCCCTCCACAGCCAGGTCCCACACGGGCGTCTTCCAGTGCTCTCCACACCCCTGAAGGAGCACACAGCCCTGGCACAGCCCCGCACAAAGGGACGCGTTCACGCACCCCCAGAGACGGCCGCCCAGCACACACGGACACCCCGGCACGGAAAGGACTCCTCTGGTTCCCCTCTGACAACAGCTGGGGAGAATCAGGGGTTTCTCTCCTGTGCTTGCCAGCAACAAGTCCCAAAGCACACACAGCCATCCCCAAACCAGCGTCCCACGTGCCTGCTGCTGCCGCCCTCAAGGTGATGACCTGTCTGTGGGCACTCAAAGTCAGGTGCTCATTTATGGTGGTGAAGTGATGCCTCTCAGAGCTACCCCCAGCTGGGTTGCTTCAGTATCTCTACTCAAGGTGCCATTCGGCTGTCAGCCAGCAACATGTCCCAGATTCCATTATTTTACCTTCTCCAGAGTCAATCCTTTCCATAAGGTCAGCCCCAGGAAAGGTGGGCTCTCTTTTGGCAGGCAGCTAGGGAGCCAAGTCCACTGGGCAGCAGCAGGATCCAAACCCACTGCAGGAGCCAGCAACCTCAGCCCTCTTGCCACTGGCAGGCAGCCCTCAGAAATGGCAGGAGAAACCTGGAGTCCTACCATAGTTCAGGAGCACATGGAAGTGCAACAACAAAACCAGGCTGTTCTGGGCAGATGCACAATGGCTTCCTGGTATGTTGAATTCAGTGCATCGTCCCAACACCATGGCAGGGAAAGAAGTTAAGCAATTTTCTCCATGAGGACCAGTAATAAACCTGCTTTTGTGCATGGCATTTCCTCCCTCCTTGGAGCTACTCTTAGCCTCTACCCATCCCTCTTCAATACCAGATGCACATCATGACTGTCCCCATTCCTTCTTCCTCTCTTCCCACCTTTCATCCTGCCAGCACAGAGCCCCTGCTGTCACTCCTCTGTGGTCTGGCCAAGGATAGAGCAGAGTGGCTGAGCCTATGCCTCTCCTTCCCATAGAAGATCAGCAGCCTATCTGACTCCTTTTTCTTCTTACCTGTATAAACAGAAGTCAGATTTCCTTTAAGTTGTCCAGTGGAGGAAGCCAACAGACAGGGAAGTGGGGGGAGGAACCACGAAGAAAAAAACACCCCATGAGTCCAGCTTTGGTAGGAAATCAGGCTAAAAAAAAAAAAAAAAAAAATGTCTGCACATTGTCACTGCAAGCAAATACCATTCCAGACCAGCAATCCCACAGCAGCACCTCTCCCACTCCCAGCAGAACAGGGTGGCCCAGGCAGCAAAACATTCAACAAACTGTTCCGTTGCCACTTCTCAGGGGAAAACATTTGCTTAAAAACAGTCAAATGAATTTGGAGTGATCTATAGGGCACTTTGTTATGTTAATGACTGTTACCAACTGTCTCTTCTTTATATTAAAGTGTTGACTCATTGTCAGTTGGGGCGAGACAAGACAGCTTGCTTGTGCCTTGCAGTCCTTTTGCACTCACCCAAACTACTCATGTGAAGACACTTTAATATGAAGAGACACTGTCTGTGGCTATTATTAATCTCCTGACTGAAGCCCAGAATACTAATAACACCATGCAGGATCAGCTAACCTTTCCTCACAGCATTCTTCATTCTGCAAGATTTTGGGCAAAACTAAAACATTTTTCTTTGCTCTCACAAGCCTGTGGCTGACAACCAGACTTCCCAATCTGAGATATAAAAGGTTTTCACTTGCCCTCTACTGTGCTCAAATAAAATCATCATCATTCTGGCAGAGGTAAGAGGGGTGCCTCCCATAAGCCCAGAAACATCAGCTTTACCCTCATCAGACAGCAGCATTTGGCAGGTCTGGCTGAGGTGAGAAAGCAACTTGTTTATTCTCAGACTGATCTTAAACCCAAGTGTAACAACCAAACCTCACTGTGAGATGCACAGTCCAAATATTACGTTGGCATCTGGTAAGTAGTAGAAGATGGATATTGGGGTGAAAAGAGAAAGGTTATCTTCTAACTCTTGTCATGATCAATAACTGTTAACACACAGAAAAATTGGGCTGAGGCGCTGAGCTGCAGAGGCTGGTGTCTTGGTGGAGTACCCCCTCTGAAAAAAAAAATAAATCCAAACATCTTACACAGAACTAGAAAATAAAGCACCATATTACTCTTCTCTGTCTGATATTGCTGTTCTGGGATTCAATCCAAGAACACTCAGCCCATTTATCCTGGTTACACGCAGAGCACACGATAGGTAAGTTCGTGTAACTGGAGTCTGAACACGATAACCTGGCAAATCACAGCTGTCCCTACTTCTTTTTTTGCCTTGGGAGGGGGGAGCCCAAACCCGTTCCTACAGTTTTATTACATTTTTACTCTCTTTGTGGTGAATGCCTAATTTCCAGCCAAACCACTTATTTTTAGTTCTACGTGAGGCCTCTTTCATCCCAATTTAAGAAAAAAGGCAACAATCTTAAATCCAGAGCAATGTATGCTGCCTGCTCATGCAGATCAACCACAGTCTCACTCTCTCAACTTCAGTGGATTTTGCATCCTTACGCCATCAACAGCTTCTTTCTGCAAACTCACATCTGTACACAGGTTACTCTGGGCCCCTGAACCTCCTGAAAATAAAATAATCTGCCTCCAGTAGAAGAAAATATGATACACCAGCTATGCTTTTAGCACCAGGAAAATCATGCCTGTGGGGTGGCCATTAGCTGCATTTTAGGAAATGTTTAGGCTTGTTGCTTTTCTCTTTTAGGAAAATTGTTTAGCTCTTGATTAAATCCATTATCATTTCAGTTTCAAGGAATGTTATCATATACAGTTTGTAAGAAAACCAAACATTTGATCCTTTGATTTTGCCTTTGTAGTATAAATGTATATGTGGCTGAATATTTATTTTTAAACAAAGCGTAGACAAACTGCAATATTGCCAGAAAGACATTAAGTCCATTTAGAGAACCATTTCCTCTCCACAGCCACTGTCCATAAACACATCACCTCCTCCTCTTTCCAGTGCTCATGGGAATTTAAGAATTACTTCTCCAGCCAAGGCCAAGGCAGAAATGTAACATTTGAGACTAATAAGACATCACAGGAACACATGCTGATAAAGAAAATCCTTCCCTCAGACAAAGACAGATCTTGTCAGGCACCTGCTCACCTTCACCCCAGGAGCAGGGGCTGGGGCACATCTCACTGTACAAGCACCAGGCAGAGGAAGCTCTGCACGTAATTTTTCCTTGTATTCCAAGCAAATATATCCTAAGCCAAGCAAGTGCTGTGCTTTTAACTTCAAAGCACAGAAGTTTCACAAATTGCTGTAACAAGGAATGGATATTAAAGTCTTCTCACATTTGTGCAGTTATCTCCTGCCGTGACACATAAAAAAGTGAAATCAAACCTCCAAACCTCTCAATTACTCCACCTTGACTGCCCACCCCATGGCTGGGGTGAGGGCAGGAAGACCAGAAGAGGGAGGAAGAGCTGTGTTGGTTCCTGCACAGGCAGCACACATTGGAGCTGCATCCTCTATTTATGTGTCAAACCCGAGCAAAAAGTCTCCCCAGAGAGAATACAATACGACCTTGGTCTTGCCAGCAAGGAGGAGCTGTGCTTAATCCCCAATAAATTCAAGGCTAGACAAGGTCTGAGCTAACCTGTGTTATTTCACAGTATATGCTAGTGTCTCCCTTTTTTTTTTTTGAGGGGAAAGGATTGTGAGGGAGGAAGTTTTGGAAGATGAGGGTATGAGTAATCTGATGCATTAAATGCACGTTGTTAAACACCTAGAGGAAGCAGTTCCAGAACAGAAGATTTATGCCGACAAACAAGGTAAGGTGGCTCCATCCAATGTCAACCTGCGCACTTGTCAACCCTGCTGCACTGCACATTGACCCCCCTGATTATTTCCTAAGACTTTTACCTTGCAGTGCCCTGATTGGGTGTTCCTGCCATTCCAACCGGGAAGAAAGCCCACTGTGGCCTTTGACAACTCCCAAGCAAACGTTCAGGTGCCCTGACTCCTCCCCCAGGAGGGAACGCTGCTGTAACTTGCACAGGGTCCAATGTCACAGCCTGGTCGAAGGGAGTGTTCCACCCAGCCTGAATTCAGGCTGCTGCTGCTGGGAGAGGAGGCAGCTGTGCTGAACAGGAAGGCAACAGCACCCAGGAATGGAGGGAAACCTGAGTCAGGCCACGAGAACCTGCAGGACCTGCAGCTCCCGTGGGCTCCACCTCGAGCAGTCAGGGGTGTAACAAACCCTCTCCTTTGAAATTCCTGACAACCAAGAGGAGATGCTGACCTGAGACCTAGAAAGGGGCAGACAGCCACAGAGAGACCATCCTCCTGCTTTAGAGCAGACAAGCTATGCAGAACTATTTCCATGAACTGCTGTTAGGTAGCTACAGCACTTCCAAACCGAGTATCTGGCAGACTCACAGTGGGAAACACCACACCTCCATCCTTTCTGCCCACCAGTGCTCCTCCTCCCCAGCTGCAGCCTCAGCTTACTCATTTGGGGCCATTCCCTTCAATACAGCCACAGCCACCACCAACTTCCCATTTTATAGTAGCAATGATACAAAAATTAGCACTGGATTCGATTCTCTTGTTCAGTTTCTCCAGTGCCCCCAGCTTTCAGACCAAGGTGAGGGTTTGATACATCGTTATCACAAACCTTTCAGGAGGAGGAAGATAATCACATGCCACCTGGGTTACTGGAAATTCAATTTACTTTGGAGCATGCTTTATGCTGGTCTGTAGCTATTAAAGAGAGAGACATTTTCCAGTTGGAGTGTGCAGCACTGCTCAGCTAAATTGCTTTCTCAGGGCTGCCCAGTGCCATCGAGCCTCCCGCATCACCCTGCAGCGGTCCTCCCTGCAGCCCCCTCCCACCTCTCAGGGTAACACACTGAGGAGTCAAAGACAGCTTGCAGGAACACATTATTTGATATTAGCTCCAACTTTAGCTTTGCACCAACTTTGTTGCACCAACTTTAGCCCAGTTATAAACACACCAAACCCTTTTCTCTTACCTAGCCAGGCAGAATTGCCCCCTTGCCTCCCCGAGCCAGCTTGGGCCAGGATCAGAGAGAATTTAGGAGAATAGGATCCATAGGCAGATATGGAAGAAACTCCTTCTTGGACTTGGTGGTTTTTTTGTTTGTTTTTTCCAATAGGGACAACCGTCTTCCTTACACTCAGCTGCATGGTTCCTCCCTAAAATGTTTCTCAGCCTGTGGCAACTCCTGCATAATTTTTTTTAAAGCTACTGTAGAAAGACAGAACCACACTCAGACAGACACAGTATCCACGTGTGTTGCAAGACAACCAGAAATGGAGATAAAAGAGAAAGCAAGAAAACAGCTCTCGAGGTAAGTCACCCCATGTGGAAAGAGCTGCATCTCTGGCACGTTGACTGCATTCTTACCTGGGAAGCTGCAAAGCCCTGATCTCCATGCTCGGAACAGACTGCTTCCAATAGGAATAAAAGCAAGTTGACCTTTCAGACAAGAAAGAGTTATAAAATTAGCAGGATCTCTGAAGATCAAATTTAGAGGCCTGTTATCCGAACAGTTTCATTCATTTATATATATATATAAATACATCTATATATCTGAGATCCTGATTTCCCACACAGCCCAGAGAACCCACGGAACGCCTGCATTCACTCTTGCACACGTATGAACCATAGTTAATATTTACCATAAACAGGAAGTTGGAGTTCACCATATCTGTAATGTTACTGCAGAATATTTTCTGGAACAGTTAAAAATGCAATCCTCATTTTTAAGATGCCAGTTACAATTCCAATTTCTTTTGTGAAACAGGTGAAAGGGACCAAGAACTGAAAAGCGACAGCAAAAGGATTAGTACTGAAGCTTGCCTGGTGATTTAGTAATTAAACCTAGAGACTACCTTTCAGGAGAGTTACTGTTTCCCCCACCCATCCCCATTTTGTGTTCTAAATTTAAGGACAAAATACCAAAATATTTCTTGACAAGTCCTTCAATGTTACAAACTTTTTCAATAATTGGCAAATAGGAATTTCTTTGTCTAGGACATGTAATTCTGAGAAATTAAACCCTCAACAGCAAACTTGTTCAGTTCACATTTACACTTACTTTGTTAGCACAGGACTTACAACCATTCATTGCAAGGTAAAAAAAGCCAGCAGCATCAAATAATTTGCTTACCCTTAGTTACCACAGGCATTTTTATTACATTAAAGCTTTAACATTTATCAGAATACTGGGTCAGGGAAGAGAAAGAGGGAGAATAACCAAAAAAATAATAAAAAGCAGCCTTGTTGGGAACTAATGTTTAGAAAAACTAACTAACAGAGTAGGAGCTTCCTGAAGTATTAAGTGTTGTAGCATTTAAGTTATCTGCAGCAGGTCATGATGAATTCTGGTAGTCTCATAACAGCTTTAAGTATTGTTGAACAGTCCTTCAAAGCAAACATCACAAGAAAAAACAGGCAACCAATTATTTCTGTATTCCCCTCTTCTCCAGAACCATGGCTTTCCAGAAAATGTCCTGCTAGGACTTCTGAGGTTCTCAGGCATTGCAAAGACCAAGGACCTTCCTGTAAAAAGGCACACATCTCTCCAGAATTTCATTTTGCACAGATGATTATTTTCACAGATACTATGCCAAAATCCCAATATTTCAAAGATTATGTTTTAAGAGGTAGACTTTTCCTGCTGATCACCTCTCATTAACCATCACAAAAGGGTAACAAGCCAGACAATGAGTCAAGAATTTCCCAATATGCTGATGATTACAAGTGTGTTGTGGAAGGATATACTTGTCATGTTTATTATCCCCTCCCTAGCCTCCTGCATCTGGCTAGTGGAAATCCAAGTAGCCCAACATGACAATTTTACCTTAGAACCCAAAACAAAGGTTTCAATTGATAAGCCAATAGTGGTAAATAAATAAAGCAATAGTTACCACATTATTCATCCCCAACTCCCACACTACTAGTGGTCACAGTCTGAAAAAACCTTAGCTGATCATAATTAAAAGAAAAATAAAAGTATACATAAAACCAGCTGTCTTAGACAGCATTTTTATTAAAAATGAATACACAGACACATAGCAGCTTTTACAATAAAAAGTTTTTTAAAAGGCATCAAGTTGTAAGCCAGCCATTCAAAAAAGAGGCTTTGAAATGTTGTCTTCCACAGCAAATTTTGCCCATTTATCACTAGGGGACAGATTACCCAAAGGACAAACAGGGACAGGAACTAATTTAAACTTCAAGCCCTTTTTCTGAACGGTGGATCAAGCATCACCCTCCGTAGCAGCATCTGGAGCACACTTCGGTGTTCTTTCAAGTGGCTGGTGTACTTGATCCATCTCTTTAAAAATATTTTAACATTCAATAAAACTATTTCAAATAGAGAAACTCTTCTGTCACATGAAAGCAAGGTTTCCTTTTCAGATTCCATAAAAGCTTATGAACTTCACCGGCAGCATTTCTGTAATGGAGCAGGAGCGAAAACCAGCAGAACAGGCACTTCAGCAAAACTGTCTGTCAACAGTTTCCAAAGTCATATTGATTGTAATCCAGAAGACAGTTTCTTACTACTTTGTGGTGGTGTAAGTACACCAGTAGGGAAAGGTGAAGTCCTATTTTGCTCAGCCAATATGGCTTGTTTTGCTTGAGCTCTGTCCTGAAAGTACAGGAAAAAAAGGAATCTTTACTTTGGTGTATCTATGCAACAGAACAATATAATTCAGTGTTTCATAACTTGATAGACTGCTCATCTGGAAATGCATCTCTGTATCAAACCTCTCTAACAGTAACTGATAAATCATACACAGTACAAAACAGTTACTTGCAGTTGTCTTATAACTATAGTTGTATTGTACTTATTATTATTATTAACTTTTGGAATCTGACGATTAGCATTAGGTATTCATAAGATACAAACATTCTGGTACCTTCAAGAAAGCAAAATCCAGAAACTGAAGAGGACAAACTTTAACTTCTACTACAATTAAAGAACCCAATGAGAAAAACAGCCCCAATAGCTAAGATTAACCACAATTTGTTGGACAAGATTTTGATCCTCTGCAAGATTCTCACACTAAAAAACCACTCTTGCTCAACTGCTTGTCAGCTACCACTGTCACACAACATTCCCACAAGATCAGTCTCAAGTGATCAGTCTTCGTTTTTCCCTTTATCACCAAAGAAGACTCGATTATCTGTATTTCCTAGAGAAAGGTCTAATACACAGTATTTAAAATACTCCAAAGGGTAGAAATACACTTCTGATTTCCAGGGTAATTATCTGCCATTTGAGATTACAATCCTCTTTTTAAACTTAATACTGAACAAGTCAGTCCCAAGACAAGTCTCTGTCCCCAAAATTTTGGAACTGAAGTCCAACCTTATGCCTCCTGTCATCCAAATACACCCAGCATCAACCTGATAATGCTTCCCTGAAGTGTACTGCATGTTCTAACCAAAGAAGAAACAAGACTTCAGAGATTTCCCAGACAGATTTTGTCCCCATCATGCTCATCCATACCAGCAAATCAAAGCTGTTTATGTGCGTCTGTATATTGTGCAAATCTTCGGGAGCTATTCCACTAAAGTGTTTGAGTTTGGAGCTTCCTACTTCCCTTAGGGCCATCGCAAACGGGACCATCCATTTCACACATTCCTCTATCTCACAGAATTCATAACCTGGAAGACAAGGCACATGCTTATCTGCCTGAAGGAAGACATAATCACTGTCAATACATCAGACATAGTTTATAAATGCCAGTACCTGAAACCTTCTGCATCAGCTCAGACGAAGAGAAGTGATACAAAGCAGAAGCTGCAAGTATTCCGTATGTATATTCCAAGCAGCCAATATCCAGCACACAGAGATCCAAGAGCTAGGAGACAATACATATTTAATGAGCATAGCAGAAGAAAACTTTTCCAGGTGAAGCAGCACTTGAAGGAAATCAGTCTTACCTCTGTTATTTGTACAAATATCTGCTGAGGATATTGTGGCAGCATTACCTCGTAAAGCTCATTTAAATATGCAACTTGCATGTAAACGTTTAGCCACGATACAACTGTCAATGGATTTAAGTTCCAATTAAGAGCCTGAAAGAGCAGATATACACAAGACTTCAGTGTCAACAAAGAGCTCCTAACCTAAACCATGCAACTTTGTATACTCCAGATCAGAAGCTCTCAGATTAAGGCATCTTTGAAACACACTAATCATATCCTTTCCTGTACCTCTTCCTGCTGACAGGGTCGGGGAACAAATCTTTTAGTTAATACACACATACGAGAGGATGCTTTGGATCACTTACTATACTGTTTTCTAATTAATAAGAGAAATTGTGCCTCTTAGCACCACATCAGATGAACTGAGGTGCTCTGCTTTTAGTCTGATCATACTATACATTTTTAAAAACTGAAGTGGAACTAATCCCACTTTTAAATAGTACCTTCATAATTATCAACTCCATACTGATGATTTCATCTTCGGTACAGGCTCCATCTGTAACATAGGCAAACTGGTGCAACTTGGGTGGGTAAATTTCCTGGAAGACAGGAGACCATGTATTTGATTTGTGCCATAGGATGTAACTAGTCTCATCTTAAATCAAAAAAATATTTAAAAAAGAAATAAAAAGAACAACCCACTTTCAAAAGAGAGCAAGGAAGGGGAAAGAACCACCCCCATTTCCAAATTCTGCTGTTCTCTTATGCCTTTAATAGACACTGATTTTTGTTCATCATAGCCTTTAACTTTCACTTTGGGTAGATAAGTACAAACTGCATTATGTTTGACTACAGCACCACTGTGACTGTATCATAACTGGCATCCAGATTTTTTCAAACATCCTAAAGAAAAGGCCTTTTATCTCTTGCTTGATAAGAGCAGATCGAAGAATAGCTTTCCTAAATGACTAACAGTGAGAACTTGAAAAGCTCTGCATATTTTAATAGTTCAATTTGTTCCAGTAAATAAAGAATAGCTCAGACTATTGTGCAGTAGGTATTCTACTGACAACAGAACTGCAACAAGTGGTCTCTGTATACAGCAGCCAGCTAAAAATTCATTTAGCAACAGCAATTAAAACTTTAGATTTATTCTAGCACTGAATTCTCTAATAAGATAAAACTAGCTAACATCACTGTACAATTTTTCACCCTCCTAAAAAAAAATATAGGAGTGTTGAAAAGAAAAAAGGACCTTTTTCCTGTCTCCCAGCTGAAAAAGTCATAGCAACAAACTCCATAAAACCTGCCAAAATGTGCCTAGTGTACAATGAGTGTACACCCACATTTTTATGTGTGAGTAAAGCTGGAGGTACTTACCTCAAGCTTTGCTGCTATGAATAAAGAAGTGACACCAATAAGCTGCAATAGTGTTTTTACAACATCCTGTTGCGTTGCCATAAACCGATCAAAGAAATCTTGTGCTAAATAAAAAGTTTCTCTGTGAAGCTTGTAGGCTTCACAAACCTGGGGAGACAGAGATCGCAAAGGTCAAGAACACTGTTAAAGAGTCAAAACCAGATGCTATACATGTATTAAAAAAAAGTTAGAGATAGATCTAAAATTCATATTTGCTTTCTGCTTCACTGCTATTGTGAAGTAACATGTTAACTAAGAGCATGAGTTACACAGTTTCCTTTGAATAAAGATGACTGCCACTACAGTAACTTCCAAGAAAAAAAAAAAAAAGATCATAGGGAAAACCCTTTTAGGAAATGCAACCATATGTTTCAACAATGTCAGAACATTAGTTCCTCATTTTTTTGCAAAGATGCATCATTCCAACATTTCAAAAGAGCAAATTCTCACAAGTACTTTAGAATTAAGAGATTATGCCACCAAGTCATCCAGACAGCAAAAAAGACTCACAGAGAGGAGGTGTAGCACATTCCACATGTCAAAAATGGATAAAAAGGTTGTGAGATGGATCTGATCTCTAAGCTACCCCACCTTCCCTCTTACAGTGACTTTCATAATCATTTGTCCAGCTTTGATCTGCAGCATGACCTTAAAAAGCTTACAGTGTGTTAGGCAAAAATTGACTATTATCCACTATCAATCTAAATGAATAACAGAATATATTGTCAGTTTGCAAACCAACTCAATACATCATATACTCTTAAAGTTTGGTGCGATTTATTGACAAAATTTAAGATGAATACAAGTATCTGGAGCTAAACGCAAAGATCATTAAGTGCACTCATGACAGTTATTAGTGCACTTCAACAAAAGCACACTTGAAACACTCACAACCACAGGAAAGCTTACCTCCATTAGCCAGTCTAGAAGGATTGCCCTCATTTTAGGTTGCAGCTGAGGGTGCCTTTGCATATAAAGCTTATCTCTCACATAGGTCTCTTCTTTGTTTATCATGTTTTTCCATACGTCGTCCCTGTTTGCCCAGCTAAGACAGATCAAGGTTTAGTCTTGAATCATCAGCCAAGAGGAAGGCAGAGTAGCAGCAGAAAGCAGCACACTTACCCTAGAGCTGGTAATGGGGTGGCTCTGGTTGGAACAACACTCAGATGTATAAAGCGAGAGTAATTAAGGCTAACTGGATCATCATCTTTATCCGGAGTAGGAATTAGCATATGGGCATTCTCGTGAATGTTATTCCAGGACATCTAATAAATGAAATAGATTTTACACTGTGCATTTTTAGATAATAGTTGTAAGTAGAAAAAAAGACAATGGCATGAAAACTATGACAAGCTATACGATCATCTCTTCAAACTGCATGGAATGGTAAAGGCTCCAAAGTACCTCTGGAGCTCATTTTGCCCAACCTCCCTGCTCAAGCAGAGTCACCAAGAGCCAGTTACTCAAAAGCCTTCTGGACATGGTCCTGGGCATCTCCAAGGATGGAGACTCCCCAGCCTCTTTGGGCAACCTGTGCCAATCCTTGGTTACTATCACAGTAAAAAGTGTTCTGTGATGTTCAGAGGTAATGTCTTGTGCTTCAGTTTGTATCCATCTCCTCTTGTCCCATCACTGAAAAGAGCCTGGCTCCGTCTTCTTTACATCCTCCCTTCAAATATTTATATACAATTGATACAACCTCCATTAGCTTTCTTTTCTCCAGGCTAAACAGCTCTAGATCCCCCAACCTTCCTTGTAGGAAAGGTGCTCTGGTTCCTGAATCATCTTAGTGGACCTTTTCTGGACTCTTCCCAGTATGTTCCAGTCTCTCCTGTACTGGGGAGCCCAGAAGTGGATGCAGCACTACAGGTGTGGCCTCTCCAGTGCTGAGTACCTGGCTGTTGCTGAGAGTAGAGAAAATTTGCATCTAGAGCTGGAGAATATTCACCCTTTTCAAAGACCACAACTGTTTCATGGAAGACTATCCAAGTCAGTCTCCTATTGTCACACTGCATTTTGTTTTTACCAAAAACATACTTGCTCTCAGGTGAAGAACAGGCAGATGGAACTTTATGACCCAAATACGAGGTTGGGATTTCTGTTAAGGAACATGTAGATAGGATGCCTGAAGTCACGGTTACATGTAAACCATCTCAGATAGTGAACACAGAAAAACAGTAGTTTATAGAATTTCTTACTTATTCATCTAGCAGTGTTAAAATAAAAGACCAAAGCACTTACGATCCAATTGTTTTCAGAATAAAGCAAGTGCATTTTAAGCAACTGCCACTGAACTATCAAGTTGACAATTTCATATGCAGAATTTCGCTAAGGTCTGCAAACAGACATCCAGCTCTTCACCTGTATGTCCTTTAACTTTTATTTGGACTAGAACTTAAGTTTAGGTTTGCTTTTCTCCTGTCTTACTCAAACAAGATCTTGTTGTACACGTCACACAATTTCCCAGGAAAATACTACTTGTTTTATTTGCAGTAGAATACAAAGCCAGCACCATGTCATCATGCCTAAGCAAATTAAAATCTGGCATTTCTGCTTAACAGTGAGGTCAGCCATTTTGCTGCAAACTGATCTGTCCTGCCCTGCTGAAAGGAGAGAACTCCCTAATAAGATTTCTAATGTGCTTAGAAAAAACTTCAAAAAAAAATCAGAAGAATCATTAGGTGCTAATAAGCAAAACACTGCATGAAACTTTGCCCCTCACAAAGAAGCTTCCACACCTGATTTCTGCCCTGTCCTTCCTACAAATGACATCACTTCCCACCAAAATGGGCACCTCCTGCACCAGCTTCAGAAGCTGAAACCACTGGATTTATGAAACCAAAACCACATTTCAGTTTGCTCACAGCTAAGGCTGTTTTGTACTTTGAGTTACTGACACAGATCAGTCCTTTTAGTCCTCTTCTTAGAGTTCCACATGCAAACCTAGCACAGCTACATACCCAGCTATGCCGCAATTGTATTTGGGTGGGGGAAGGCAAGAAGAGGGAATAGTATCTTTATCTTAAAAATTACAGACTCCTTACAAACTGAAAATTTGAATGAAAGAGTCACATCAGCATTGCTTTCAGTTAATTTTTGTCCTCCCTCCCAACTAGACTTTAGTCACACTTTGTTCTCCAAATTGCACAGCAAGCCTAGCTGCCAACAGCCTTTGGAGAAGTGCTGTCTTATCAGTTAATCAGCAAACCAACAGAAAAGTAGTATATTATATAATATCTATTTAAAGGTGCCTACTACACCAGTAGCTTCTGAAGGACCGGAGATCTGCTCCACAAAGTTCTCAAAGTTGACACCTCACATACCACATGCAACAACAGTTACTGAAAAGACTTCACCACCCTGAATCTTCTATAACAAAATAGAAGTAAAGGTCAAGAGCCTCTTCAGTGTTATGAGAAGAAGGGGAAAACAAAGTTTTTGACTACATAATGTCACTTTACAAGACAACCAGGGGAAAAGATGCAAACAACACAAAGTATATAGCTTAGCTAGAGACAAAGAGGAAACGAATGTGTAGGGCCCTCAAAAGAAAGAGGCTACTGGGGAGGGTGACATGAGTCTGAATCAGTGTAGGTGAGGGAACACCAAAACTCTGACACAGATTCTAGCTGAGGGAACGAGCATTATCAGACTTTTGAGCCTCTAAAGCAGATTTAGCAAGACATTCAATCAAAATTGAGAAATATAATATCAAGAAACTGCATTACATCCCACTGTAACTGTAAGGAAATAGGAGCCATCACTGAGTAAAGAAACAGTTTAGGGTGGGGAGGGTGTGAGGAAACCATTAAGAACTTCCTCTGGGCTTGCACAGAGCCAGTTTAAAAGCAGGGACCTGTCAGAAAGCAAAGATGTTACCAAGAATCTGTGCAGCGTAACAGAGGAGATACTACAGTCCTGGGCTTATTTCTGAGGCAAACAGGAGCTGAAGTAAGATGCAAGCAAAAAAATCAGTGGGGAAAACTGCCTCTTCAAATCTCTGTGGAGCCCAGCAGGAAAGCTTGGCGACACCCACACTAATATTTCAGATACAGAGACACAGATTGGAGAAATTAAACTGAGCATATGAGAAAGTTCCTCAGGAGAGGAGCACCAAGGGCAGAAGGTAGGTGATATGAAGTCCATCGGAGTTCTAAACAACGAAAACCCATGAGTTCAGTGGTGGGTTTTTTTAAAGCTCAGACATTATCAGGCCTCAGTTTTCTGCAGCATGTCACCATTCACTGATACAAACATCCATAGAAATGCATCTTTGGAGCAACCTTCAGGATATAGGACAGACACAAAACAGAGCAGTCATGACCACTGGGGTCACTGCTTACAGGCCAGGCAGTGAAGAAACCACTCCTAAGAACACAAGCTGCTAGGACACCTGTGCATGTCACTGTGAGCCAGGAGCCACCAGAAGCAGCTTCCACAGACTCGGGACATGGAGGGCAGCAGAAGAGGAAGATGACTCAGAACTGCATTCAAACAGCTAAGTCAGAGGATTCTCAGCATGAAAATCAAAGGCAGGGGAACGGGAGGTAGACAGACCTGTTTATCTCATCCTAAAAGCAGCACCCTGTAACAGAGACACTGGTATCGATCACTAGACCACAGCCCTTGTTTGCCCACCAGAAGTAGTTAAGACCTACAACTCCAGCCATTTTTCACTCACAGGATGCATTAGTTCAAAGTATTCGGTTTTTCTCCACCATTGGAAAGGGATTCCAGAATTGATAAACAGGAGAGAGAAGAGCACCTCACATTATTAAGTTGATCTAATTCTTTCTCAATGGTACAGAAGCTTCTACTACAATATTACCCTGACTCAGATTAGGCTCAAGTCAAGCTCTCAGCCTGGATACAGTTTACATTCTTTATCTGTTTGTCTGAAGACTTGTAAGTTGTTTCTTTGCAGGATTTGTTTTGGTTTTTTTATATTGGATCTTCTGAAGTTAATATACATTAATCAAAGATATTTTCAAACCAGTGTTGGTGGAATAGTTTGACAACACTAAGATCAGATTCCGAAAAATGTTTAGCGAGAAACTGATCAAAACTATTTCCTGAGAGTTTACTCCACCTTTACACCTGAAAACATTAGTTAGTTTCATCTAAACAAACTAACTTCTAGATTCAATTCTCCACTTCAGATGGAGGTGGCCATGTAATTTGTATCACAAGTGCACAGATTAATTTAGTTAGATGAACTTTGTTTTACATGGAGCCTTGGAAGTGTATTCATCCACAGAAAGCAGCCAGAATTAATATGAGAATTGCTAGCAGAATTACAGCAGTGCCAGTTCTCTAAAATCAAACACAGAATTTATGCAATATTCTGCTGTCACAGACCTGATGATATAGCCACCCTTCATCACATAAAGGGTAACAGCATCCTAATTAAGAACTGAGGCCTTATGTTCCACAGAAGCAAACTAATGAATTGACTATGAAGATGTCATAAAGTGGGATGTGACCATGATATTTTGCTTTGTGGATAAACTAGTGTCAGTAAACAATTTATTTAATGTACAAGTCATGTGGTATGGGCTGCAGTGGATTTATAGCTGCTTGCATTTTAGAATTGTCGTGTCTCAACAGAATAACTATTGCCCTGGCTATCATACAAGCCTGCTATACTGCTGCTGGAACCGTAAACATATTCTCATTAGTGGTCCATGGCAATTTATATCAGAGAATAGCTTGTGTCACACCATAGACTGAAGAGCTGCTGCTGTGCAGCCAAATGTTAGCTTTTTTAACCAGATCTGTAACAATCTGGCTACTTTGTCACAACAAAAAAACCCTTCTCTATGAAGGGAAAGATACATAGATAGCTATATTATTTATGGTTTACAGAATCAAAGGGTCAAATCCCACGAGCATTCTATGCTTAACTCAGAATATTCCCAAGTAAACATTTTTAATGCCTACCACCTAAATTATATAAATTTTAGTTTACCTATCACTCCTGAAGTATCATTAAACAGTTACCAAGCCAAGGACACAAACAAGAAGACAAAATTGGAAATCTTTATCTACTTTCAAAGTGGAAGGTCAATGTATGCAAAACATACTTCAAGTTTCTTTCCACTGTCTTTCTGGAAAAAGGTAAAATTGGGGTCCTCTTGAGATTTTTTAGCAATACCTTATTATTATGCAATAAACATGCACAAGAAGGTCTTGCTCAGCTCAAACAGAATGAATCTTTTAGTGAAGGAGAAAGCTGTGGTGAAGGACAGGCAGCTCTTCCTTGTCAGAGGTGAGAAATTAGTTTAATATACTGCGCAAAAGAAAGACAGAAGGGAAGGAGAGATCCCCTCATTAAATGCTCACCATTTGAGCCCTGCTTAATATGTTGACTGATAACTAGTGTACGCAGTTGCAACAAGCAGAGGCCATTCCAAACAATGATGCCCATCTGTTATGGTACCACTTCAGTCTTAGAACTTCCAGCTGCCACTTCTGGTTAGATGTGCCACATTATGCACAGCCTCGCGTACCAAATGAGTGCAGCCTGCACAGCCCGGTCCTGACTTCTGCAACTTAAGTATCACCCTGTGTGTGCAGTGACAGGCTCAAGTCTCAGTGACAATGACTGAGCGAGCCTGTGTGTGCATGCAGACAAAAAAAAAAAAAGGAGAGGAATTAACCAATAAACCTGTTCCAGAACACAGGCTACTCTCTTTTATTTAGAGTGGGCATCTCAGTGTACATGCTCTCAATACCACACACCAACATGGCATGCAGTAGAGATACCAAAAGCATCTCTGTTTTGAAGAACACAGAGAGCACACAAAGGGAACTAGAGGACACCCCTAAAGGTAGTTTTCGCTTTTTAACTCATATCATTTCAAATGTCTTACTGAGAAAACTGGCAGTGGTCATGATCAACCTCCATTGCAGGATTGATTTTCATCAGTGACTTTAAAGAAATTATCCCTTCATTCTACAGAGAAATGAAGCTTATTTTACCACACCATTAGTACCTAGAATACACTTCAAAGTTCTAATCAGGAACTTTGTCAGTATAATGACCCTTTTGTAATGGGATTCTTCCCTCTTCCAGGTAACAAAGTAGAGACATGACTGCAAGGAGAACCACCTCAAGAGATGATTCTGTTTACATGCTGAAATGTCTGCTGTTTGGCCAGCAAGCTACATGAGCACATGACTGTACTTTAGCAACTCTCTAGAGAAGTCGATGCAGAGTAGGCCTAAATGCATATTAAGACTTCTCTCAGGTGCACCCTTGCAATCCCTGGACAGTTAAACATACTGAAGTATTAGCATGTTTCAGACCAACACACCAGGCCTTGTCTCTTGCAAAGACTCCAAAGCAACGTGTATGAATCGAAGTGTTTTACAGGCTCCATCACCAGGGCCTGCAGTCTCCCTTGCCCACTGCTGTGCACCATGTGGCAGCTGCATACGTGTTTCACCACGTCTGCAATAATAACGAGGCACTGCAAAACAATAACAGGGCTACATAAGATTACCAGAAGCCAAATCAATTACCTGGTTTGCACACTGCTTTTTTCTAGTCAGCTCCATTTTGGCAATTTCTTCATCGGGATCCTGTAAGAACTACAAAAAGCAGTATATAATTTCCGGAGCACAAACCGCGGGGCCAGCAGCTGTCGGTCCCCGAGGGGCACATCCCAGCGCAGCGCATGGCCCCGCACCCCAACAAAAGGCGGCGAGGGCCCGGGCGCAGCCACGGCCCGCACTCACCGTGGCCACATCAGCTTTCCTCTTGCGGGCTCGCATGGCCCCGTCCGCACCGCCGTCCGCCCTGGCGGGGCCCTTCTCCTCCGCGCGGTCACTGCCGAGAGAGGGGGAGCTGAGCGGCCGCGGGATCCTCCCGGGGGTGCCCGCGGGGCCCGGCCTGGCGCACTCACCTCTGCCGGCGCATGGTGCCCGCCGGGCCCAGCCGGGACGGGACGCGGCCGAGCGGGCCCGGGACGCGGCGCCCACAAAGGGCGGCGGAGGCGCGGAACGGGCCGGCCCCGCCGGCTCCCCCCGCCCGCCCGCGCTGCGCTCACTCACCGCCGCGCCGGCCCCTTTCCCGGGCGGGGGAAGCGGGTGCGCCGGCGGGTGGTCGGCGGGTGCGCGGGGGGCAGCCGGCGGGGCCGGCCGAGGCGGGAGCGCGGGGCGGGCTCGGCCGGGCGCCTCCTGCCCCTCACGGCGCGGCCGCTCCGCTCCGTGCGCGCGCCGCGCCCGGCGGGACATTTAACCGCGCGCCGGAGCGCGGGCCGCCCCCCCCGCGCACGTGGGCCCGCGCGCGGGGACGGGCGGGGCGGGGCGGGGCCGCCCGCGCGCGGGAGCGGCGCGGGGCCCGCGCGCGGGGCCTGAGGGGCGGGGCCGGGGCCGAACGGGGCGGGGCCAAGGACGAGAGGGGCGAGGCCGGGGAGAAATGGGCGGGACTAAGGGAGACGGGGCGGGGCCCTGTGTCGGAAAGGGGCGGGACTAAGGGCTGTCAGGGCAGGGCCTGTGTGGGGAAAGGGGCGGGGCCAAGGGCGGGTCCCTGACGCGAACCCGGAAGCTGAGAGCGCGGCACGTGGGACATGTCCGGGGTGAGCGGAGCGGGAACGAGACCGGGATCCCCATCCCAATCCCGATCCAGATTCCCGGCCCGGCCCCGCTCCGCTCACGCCCTCCTTCCTTCCCCTCCCCGCAGGTCGTGCGGCGGCCCGCGCTGTTCGGGCGGCTGAAGGCGGCGGTCATTGGGATGGTGCACGTGGGAGCGCTGCCAGGTAAGCGCTGGGCGGGCGGCACGGCCGGCAGGATCCTCACCCAGACCCGACCCGGGACCAGGATGGGTCCCCACTCGTCGGTGTCGCCCCTCGGCCCGACTGCGGCCCCCCGAGTAAAGCCCGCGCCGCTGGAAGCCTCTTCAGCCCCTTCAGCCGCCGCCACGGGCCTCTTGTGAAGTGCCCTAAGTTTGGGCATCTCCCCGTTTCTGAGGTAAAAAAGGCAGGAGACGGATCCCCGTAAGGAGCGACACTGAGAAAACAAAGGTTTGGTATTGGTGAGCTCAGTGTTTTAAGAAGCAGTGGTTAGGGAGCTGCACCAATGGGCATTAGGACAGAGTACAGATTGGATTGAGCTCTCACAGTGGGAAGCTCAGACAGCAGGCGGGTCTGTGCTAGCCTGGCCTTCTCGTCCCCCTTTCCAAGGGCTCAGGGGGAGCGGAGCTGATCACAGCAACCTTGACGGGCTGGGGCCCAGAGCTCACCCTGCTCCACGTTTTCCCAGAAGCAGCCCCCAGGCACTGTCCAGCCTTCCCCACGCTGTGAAATCTAACAAAGCTGTCAGAGAGCTCAGCACAGCCCCCATTCCAGACTGTCACACTGCCTGATTTAGGAGCCTAAATATCAGAAACTACTTTGGAGTTGATCTCAGTGGAAACTCATGGAACTCCAACAAAATCCATGTGTGTTCATTTCTGCCATGGAACATGTGCTGAAGATCAGATAAAATCAGCTTTGCAGATTCAAGATAGCTTTAACTGATTTTAAACTCACTGGTGTTTAGCACTGGTATTCTGCAGACCTAGAGGCTGGTCTTGCCCATAGGTTGTATTGTCCAGAGCATCACTAACGCAGGATAAACTCTAGCAAGTGCAGGAATAGCAAGCTAAGAGCAGACCTGGTGCAATAAGGTATTGTAGCAGACATTCCTCAGGTGTATGAATTAGATTTAGGAGCTGAATGGTTACAGCAGATGTGCCAAGTTCAGCTAAGGAAAGAGATGTCACTAAGGTGTGTCACCACGAGACAGAGCAGCCCTTTAGCAAGTTTACCCTATGTCTCCCTATTTCAGCATGCCAATCCCTGTAGCTGTCCTACCCAAGAGCTATCACTGCCCCTGTGTTTGGTTTGTGCCCTGGAGTATGCAGCATTATTCTTGCAGGGACCCCAAGAAGTTCTCTGCCATTGGCCCAGATCGTTGATCAAGCTTGTCAAGAGGCAGAAGCTTACAGGGATGCTGGAATTGTAAGTTTTGGTTTCCTTCTTCCTATGGCAGCCATTAAACAAAACCACTTCTGCATAGCCAATATTTTTAATTGGTCCTGTACTTCACCAAAAGCATTAGGGAGATGTTTAAATACACGTCTTTTATTTCAACACAGTAAGTACACCTTCTAGATTACAAAAAAAAAAAAAAAATCCCATAAAATAATTATCATTTGCAGCCAAAATAGTTAAAAAAGTTTAGATTCAAGTTGTACAATTCAAGTTAAGTTGGATGACCATCAATCTCTAAGAGTCAAGTCAATTGAAGGGGTAAGAGGAAAAAAAAGTAAAGTGGACTGCAGCATGGATTATTGGTGGCATTCTAGGTCTCTGGCTGTAAAATGCTTCATCCATCCAGTCTGACAAGCAAGTGTATTTTTAGCTCTGTACAGCACTCTGGTTTCATGGAGTCCTGGAGGATTGCCATGGGCACAGCTGATATGCTGCATCCATACCTCAGGCACCTGTAGGGTGCAGGATCACTCCACCTTTGTGTCTGTATCAAAATAACACAGATAATCCAGGGACTGCAAAAATAAAGCTTAGGCCCTTCTCTGCCCTCTTTAACTCTTCAGGCCCCCAGCAGCACATATGCCTCTGTTTTGCACATCCAGAAGAGGAGGCTCATAATGCCAATCTCAGCTAGAGGCAAGAAGAGGCAGAATTGCTGTTGAACCTTAAGTGCTGTAGTAATCTTCATAGGTCAGTAGATTTTAACAAGGTGTGTGTCCTTTTGAAAGGTCAGGTATGTTTTAAACATTTCATTACACCATGTCTAGGGGTGTTGATGTGCTTTTTCTCTGACCTGTTCACAGCATTGTGAACATTTTATGGTGGTGTATGAGTTTTGAAAATGTCTTCGGTGAACAAGCAGTCACTGGTGTTTTCAGCAAAACTTCAATAACAAGCAGGGTGAAAGATTTTAATGTATAAACTAGAGTGATACTTTACAGAGGGAACAAAATTGAATGCAGGAGCTTAGTCTAAATTATAAAGACCCAGGTCAAAATGCAAGACAAGTCACACAAAGTAGGTTATGGGCAGAGCACTAATTAGGCAAGAATGCTGAGAATAGAATTGTTTTGAAAGGATAAGCACCACTGTGGTAGAATGATGTTTACATAGGTGGGCTTCAGTGCCTGTGAACCAGATGAGCACGTGCAAGATGTCCACCCAGTTAGAAGAGTCTCTTAACTGCAAGTTGAACAGAATGAGTAAGTTTTCTTCCTTTTCATGCCAGCTGAAGGAACAGGTGTGAAATAGCTCTGTTTGCTGTACTGTCACTTTATATTTTGTTGCTACAATATCACCATGAGGTGATTTGACCTACATCAGAAGAGTGGCAAATACTAGTCTCTGTCTTCCTGTGTCAGAGGAAGTGGTTGCACAAGTAATCTATAACTCATAAAGCCATTGCCCCACATTCTACTGCCTGTTTACCCATTTCCCTTACATAATAACTACACAATGAATCCTGTAGCAGCAGGAGGAAGACACCAAGTACACCTGAAGGTGAGGGAGGGTACAGAAGCAGTTACTTCCACTGTTGGCCTTCACAAAGCTGGAACAGCTTTAAGACAAGCTTTAAAACAAGCTTTAAAACAGTACTAACATAAAACTTTATTTTGGCTTTTAATCTTCATCTTTTTGGCAGTTGTAATACATTCTGCAATTATTTGAACTTAAATATATTTTTAAACCTACCTGTCGGGTAGACAGATGAGGTAAATGCAGTCATTTCTCTAAACATTTGGACAAACTCAGGGCTTAAAGTTATGCTTAGTTTATTTCCTGTAAAAGCCACTGTGCATTCCACAGCAGTCTTTATTCTAAAGGTCTGTACAAAATAGTGTTGCAGCAATATAACAAACAAATCCTTTATTAATGCTATAAATGTCAGGAGAGCCTCTATAAGTTCACTGTGGTTGCCTAATCCTTTCTGCAATTCACTTCTTTAGTTTTTCCTGGTACTTTGAGAGAAATGCAGATTTTCATGATAAATATTTCAGGATCTTCCCAGCTTTTGCACAGAGATCACCCCTCTTCCAAACTGTCCTGCTTTTGTAGTGGGAATATATTTGTGTTTCTTGCTCAGTATTCCAAATGAACTGTTAAGCTGTCTGTTTTTCTTGTGGAAGAAGAGCTAGAAAAACTTAAAAAAGGGTTTTTTTCCCATGGATGTTTTTACTGACAGTGTTTCCAAATGCTGCCTACAATAGCCTTTAAGAGGATACATAACCATTTGCTGCTATTAGATGTTTACCTATTGTCTTAAGTTGCTTGAATTGCTGTTAACCTGGAAAAATGAAGTATATGGTCTTGTTCGTTCCATATGCATTGCGCTTGGAAGTAAATCCTGGTATATTCAGAGGAAGGTGAGTTGTCTGACACATTAGCAGCTTAACATAATAAATATGAAAAATTTGTGATATTAGAGCACAGTAATGAAAACAAGTGAGTGCTCAGTTAGGAAGCCATCTGTGCTCAAAATGTATGCGCTTTGTACTTGTGTGTTGCTAAACAATGAAATTCCCTAGACAAGATTTTGTAAGCAGCAGAGTATGGGGCATTACAATCCCTCCAGTTTGTACCTGCTTTTGTTTAAGAAAGATGCAAAATATATGTTCAAGTTAACTTTTATTAATTCCATTCAGCCTGGCTGGCACTTGCTTTCTAGCCAGAAAATAGAGCATAAGTTGCCTCTGATTGCATTCATAAAGATTATTTGACTACAGGTTGCTGTTTCCTAACTGTAGCTATTTCGGTAGCTGATATTAAAACAGTTGCTACTATGTTTTACTTTTTTTTTTTTTTAATAAAGAATTTTAAGCCTGTTACTCTTATAACTACAGTGATAATTTGAATTCAAAATGCTAATAATTTAACAGTAGCCAAGACAGAATAAACTAGTATTCCTGTATGGAACAATATAGGTAGTTATCACTTGGATGACAGAGGAGAACATTTTGAATTACAGCGAAATAAACCAGCAGACAAACCTTCCCACAGCTGCCTCCTATAGTATGTGTAGGAGAACATAAGATAATTACCTCTCTTAAGGCAGTGATCTGCTCTGGAGGTGAGGTTTTAAAGGCATTGTTGGGAAGCTGTGCTTAGAGACAGCAAGTAAATGCTCTGCAAAGGCACCTGATTTCCTTTATAAGGGGCACGTGTCTGTGATGAGGCAAAAGCTGTAACAGTCTCATTACACACCTGAGCCTGTAGAATAAAGGGTGTGGTGCAAACTCCTCCCCCTTTTCTTGCTGCAGGAACTGAGTAGGGCTGTTGAGCTTGCAGAGGTGTGTGTTGGTGTGTACAGGTTTGCAGGTAAAACCTTTCTGTTGGAGGAAGCACTGGGGTTAAAGTTGCCCTGGGGAAAAGTTACATCAGGTCTATGCTGAGTTAAAACTTGTACAACTATTACACCTGTTGTAGTTTATAGTGTTGTGGCTATTTTTGAGGCTTTTCTTCTCTGGTACCTGGGGGGCTGAAGTGTGTTAAGAGATTGTTTCTGTAAGTGGAATAAAGCTAAGGAAATTTTTTCTCTATATAATCAGAGAGCTATTTAAATGACTTATTTTTTTCAATAGCTAACTGTGATACAAAGGGCACTTTGCACATATGTAGCACTTCAGAAGTAATTCAAGCTAAAAAGGAAATACATTGTTTGAGAGTTACTAATAATAAGGCTATTACATATAAGCAACACTTAAGTTATCTTAATATTGAGTGGAAAAGGAACACAAAAGGTATTTGCTAGAGTTTTGTCTCATACTATCTAAATAAATTCTGCTTTGGAGGATATAATGCAGTAGCTGTTTCCACAGACTTCTAAACTGTAAGCTTAAGTTCCAAGAACTTTAATTTAGCATAACTGTTTTTTTCCCTATTTTAATTAGCTGTCTGATAGTACAGAAGTCTGTCTTATATACATATCAATTCAGTAAACACAGAAATCTGTGGTGTTATATTTTTATATAAAATGTAAAAGAAAGCTTTGACTTAATGCCTCTGTAATTCTGCTTTCTGTATTGCAGAACATATGTTGTTCTTTTTTTAATTAAACAAAACAGACTATGCAAAAGAACGTAGTCTATCGGATGGTACCAAAAGAATAACACATTATTAAAGTACTACCAAAAATGTTCAGTGTAATTGTGGACCTTCAGGCCATAGGAAGAGACAGTTGCTGAAAAGTGAAGATAGTAAGTTTGAGGCAGAAGAGAGAAATTTTGGAATCCTCCCATATACCTGCATTATGAGCTGAAACTCAATCAGATACTTGTTATGCACAATACTATGGTTTGGGTTTTTTATAATTTATTAAATTAATTAATTCATTAATGTATCTAATGGAATAATCGGCTTTATGCAAATCCTGAACTATGAAAGCAGTAGCAACTCACAGAAAGCTCAGTTTCACTGTGGAATTTCTGTGGAATTCTGCCAGCCCATCCTCTTGCTTTTTTGGCTGCTGTGTGGCTCTTTGGGAGCTGAATGCTGGAAGTCCCATTCCCAGTCACCTTTCTTCACATCTGTCCTGTTTAGGTTGATTCTTGTCTGTTTTGCAGATCCTAGCTCCCCTAAATGTTTTTTTTCTCTTCTGGTTCAGTTACAATATCTTTGAAACATAAAGCTCTCATTTTAAAGGATTAAGATGTGTAATAAGATTCTAAAGAGCAGAATTTATTTTCTATGTGTGCAGTTAGTTTGTCTATTAAACTTTTTGAATTTTTGGAATTAATCTCATGAGAAGTGTCTAGTTTCTTGTAATATTCTCCCTGTGAATGCAAAATATCAGGCCTGGAACATGTTTCAAGGCTATACTTTTACTTTTGTTATTAGTCCTGGACAAAATTATGTATGATTTGTCGTTGAAAACTTTCCGGTACACAATGATTAGAGAATGCATGGTACCAGGTAATGTACAAAGATTTTCAATAAATTGCATAAATTGTATTAGCAGAGTATTTTATCATCACTCCACTGTTTGCTAAGAGTATGTCTATCTGGAAGGAGAGGTCTAATAGATAATAAATAGCATTATCTTCCTTCCAGTAATTCTGAATATGGAATGGGAGAAATATCAATAGTTAGTACTGTGGTATTAGGCACACTACAAATATGAACAACAAACAAAAAATTCCTTTATTTATCCAAAATAACACTTATTTTCTGACATTAATTGAATTGAAAATTGCCCTGATTATCTCCAAATCCTCTGTTATCCAAATATACTCAATATCCTGTATTCCCCTTGGATAACTGAAATTTGACTTTACACTATTTTTAATGAAGTATAAGATTTAACTCATTTGCCCGTAGTTCACATTTTAGGATGGATCAAAGGAAACCAAATTGATGAACGCATAATTAAACCTACATTTGTTTCTCCTCATGATTTCCCTGCGAACACCATGCTGTTGATGAAAGCACTTTTATAAGTGGTTGTGGGCATCAAATGCATCAACACAATTTACTGCAGATAATCCTGCCTTTGAAGGAAAACCTTTAAACCTGTGTGCCTCATCATACAAAACAGGGTTAGGGTAAACTAGCCATGTGTTTTAAGTTCCTTTTTGTTTTTTTGCACGGTGTAATCATATTTTTGTATAACAATCTCCACAGGATGGCTTGATTGTAGAAAACATGCATGACCTCCCGTACATGGTGTGTCCTGGGCCAGAAGTCACTGCAGCAATGACAGTGGTTGGTGCTGCAGTGAGGCAGAGCTGTCCCCATCTCCCAGTGGGTGTCCAGGTCCTGAGCGCTGCAAACCACCAGGCAATAGCAGTGGCTCTGGCTGCAGGTAAATAGAAATGACTCATCAGTTATTACTGTTGTTTGCCATGGCATTTACTCTCCGCAAATTGAGCATTGTGCTAACATAGATACCATGAAAAATGAGACATGAAGAGCTCACTGTACCCTGAAAAAACAGAAATTAGACTTTTGAGAAAGATGCCTGCTTGATTGTAATAGATGATACTTGTGTGTTGCTTCAGTTGGAGGCAGCTGAAAATCCCAAGGCCGCTGCAGCAGCTTTCTAGGTGAAACTTGCCTAAATGTAATGATTAGTTTAAACCTACTGATGTCTAAAAGCCACCTTTGGTGCAACTCTATTTACTTCAGTTAAATTGTATTTGAGGATCAAGTTAACCCGCTGTGGTTAAGCATCCTGTTTCAGCATCTAATTATGTGTTGTTGCTACTACTGTTATCCATTAAAACTGAGTTTTCGTTGTCTCTTTTTAATGAATGGATGGAATGAAGCTTTTTATATAATAACAAAAAATGAGCGTTCAGATAGCCAAACTACTTAAATTGCATTTGGGGGAATTAAATATACATTAATCTATCTTTATTGCATGAATCCTAGACTTGCTAACCTTTCTGCTCCTACTGCTTACCGAAGTAATTTTACATCACGGAATGTTACATATGAAAAACTAAACATGGTGATTGGCTTAATGTGGAAAGCTTGTACTTCCTAAATTCATAGATTGAGGGTTAATGCACAGCTTTTGCCCAAATTGCATATGTAATTGCAGTAAGGTTGCACATTTTTGAGTGTAAAAATTTTATACAGCCAGGCAGAAGATGCTGGTGTTAACTGAAAACCACACTTCAGGTAAAATAATGTTGGGTAACCTCTCTGCAGTGACAGTAATAATTATGCCAGATATATTCTGAAAGGTTTACATTCTTGTTAGCAGAAGTATTTTGGTCTCAGATTTGTTTTGTGTGCTTTAAAATTGGAAGTTGCCACTTTCAAAGCTACTTGACAAACTGACAAAACCTGTTTTTTATTGCTGCAGCAGAACCTATATGAAAATTTAAAATAAAAATGCTAACAGAATCCAGTTTGTTTTTAGAGATTGCATTCATGTGGGATACTTGAGGGACAAAGGTGTTTGCAAAAATATTACACACCTTATTTTTAAAAGCAATGGTCAGATTGTTAATGAGTTGTGCGTCCTTTGAGGAGCAAAAATCATCACTAGGTAAGGGATATAGTGTGGGAACAATATATTTCTCTTCTCAGCAATTATTAATGAGGGAGAGGATTCCTGGAGGGCTTGGGTTTTGCTCAGCTCTACTACTGTTCTGCACTATTTGCTCTGTAACTGGAGAACACCAGCCAGGAAGGGCCTGTGTTTAATGCATTTCATTGCACTTCTCTAAAAATGATTGTCTCAAGTTCACTGAACAGGAAAGCAAAAAAAAAAAAAAAATCACTTTAAGCAAAATCATTGCAAAGTGAGTGCTACTTTGTAGGTAGAAAATCTCTGAGTAGTTTTACTGTAGCAACTTAGTAGTGACTTAATTGTCAATACAATTTTAATAGGTAGATATTAATAAAGGAAGTCCTGCGTGCTTTCACTACAGAAATAACTTGCTAAAGGTGTTTTAGCTAAAAAGCATATGTAGCATCTTCTACTATGACTCCTATCCACTCACTTCATTTTCCCTGTGGAAATTCCTATATTTGGTAGAAATAACCGCCCTGAAGAGAATCACACAGGGAATTTATAAATGGTCTTTAGGAGAAGGTAATGATTTATTTTGTAAAGGGCAGGGGAAAATCAGCAGGTTTACAGTGTGACTAGGAGCTCAACTTCAGCAACATGTGGTTATGCTAATAAATGTGTTGTGGGTAGCCAAATAGTAACAGATGAAATTACTGAATTTTCCCAGCAGCTTGGCAAGGTATTGGATAGATCTGAAAATAACAGTAATAAATCGGGGGATGAGGCATCTGAGGAGGTCGAGATTTTCTTTTTTTCATTTAATTTGGTTGTTTAGGGAACATTTATTTATTCAATTAGGCATTCAAGGGTGGAATGCCAGCAAAATTGTTTTTGTTCAGGGTGCTTCAGCAAAGGTGTGGGGCAATGGTAGGAAAAGAGTGGGGGACTCACTTTTGAGAAAGAGAAAAGTTCGAGTTTCTTGAGCAGGCCCTGCTGTGGCTGGTTACTTGATTCCATGTTCTTAATATAATGTTAAAGTTCTACTTATTAGGTTTCATTGGAGACTTCTTGTTCTTCTTATCCAGTGAGACTACAAATTCTTTTGTTCCCATATAAGTCAGAAACGGGACTGCCTGGTAACTATTCAGCAGCTATTACTTTTCAACTTGCCAAATGTGAAAGTAAGCAGTAGTATCATTCTCACAAGTTTATGAGCGTAAAAATGAATTCATTAGCGGAATCTGATTATGGCTTCATAAAACAGAAGGATAATGATACAGTGCCTGCACCTATTACACTTGGTTAAAATTTGTATTTTCATGGCCTCCAAAAACCCAGATCAGGAGTGCAGCCTTGTTAAACTGAGTGCTATACTAATGTTCAGCAAAAAGTCTTAAATTACTACATTAAGGAAACACAAACCAAGTGTCAACAAACCTTAATTAATGAAATTACTCAATGAATAGCTCCTGTCCTGAGTTAAGCACTTATTGCTGTGAAAGTGTAACATGTCTCTGGACCCATCAGTAGTCTTATGGTTAGAGAAATAATTTTTCTTATTTAACTCTGAATTGTTCTGTAAGCTTGGGTGTTGTAATAGAACCTCGAGGTTTTGTTCCCAGGTGCAGAAGTCTCAATCAGGATGTTTGCAGTGTGTTTATTTACCTGATGTCAACAAACACCTGTAGCTGTACTTGTGGCACACTCCTGTCTTTGGTTCCTGAGAATATTCCATGCTTCTCAGCCGCTTATCTCAAGGCACAGGGCAGCTTGCATTTCATTTGGCATCCATCTGTGATGTTTCTTGTTAGCTGGAGTCTGTGTTGCTAAGCAATACAGGCTCTTCTCCATCAGGCATAAGCTTCTGTTTCTGCAACTTCAGGTCTTTGGGAATGAAACTGAAATTTTAAAATAAACAGGCACCTTGTCATTTGGTAAATAAATTTTCGAGATCATTTCTCTTTGTATCTGAAATGTGCTAAGGTGATGCCTCTGTTGCCTAAGCAGTTCTCTGGTGGATGGGACTGCATTCCTGATGGCTGCTTCCACATGCATTGCTTTCCTTGGTATGATGTCAGCTCTAATTAAATGTGCAGCTGATTCCAAAGCTGGAGCAGCAGCAGAGCTTCAGTAGGGCTCAGAAGAGCCCTCTAAAGCAATGGAATAACAGCAAAACTGCACAAGATGAGTGCAGAACTTCTATGCAGATGTTAAGTGATGGGTGAAATAAACTTCAGGGCTCTGAAAGACTTGGGAGAAGAGGGGAGTACAATGAGGGAGTCAGGATTCAGTCTTGTGCCTCACAACTTTGGCTTATTACATTATGGTCCAAGGCTCCAGTATTACAACAGATATTTCAAGGCTGTGTAGGGGTCCCTGATAATCAGTGAATGGCCTGTGTGAAGTAATTCCTATTCATAGTCTTCCTCTTAAATACGTATCTCACAAAACCTTCCTAGTGTAAAACATTAATGAATATGGTGGAACCTGTGTTGCAGAGATGGTAGAATTGATGGTCAGATTAAGTTTGGAGTACAGTGTAAAATGTTTCACTCTTCCCAAACCTTTTTGTACCTTTGGCACAGCTCTGGAAGTAATTTATTGATGGGGTGCTCTTTAGAAAACATGCTACATTCAGATGGAGTCAGCTGGGTTGCGTTTCAGATTGTGTTTTCATGCCTAATTTCGTAAAGAAAGATAACAATGCTATTCCTCTGTGTCTGTGTCCTTGATGGTTTTTGACCTGATGGCCAACTTGAGGCACATTTAACAGGGGAATAGATGTTGGGAAAGAATTTCTGGAAAAAGGGAAGAAATGCAAGCTAATGGCCCTTTTTGGAGAGAGAAAACAGGTTATTAGGACAAAGGAGCTGTGTTTTGACCTACCTGCTCCTCTGTCAGTGTATGCCCACTGGCAAGAGGAAGGGCAGGGTGTGCAGCTGCTTTTTCTGAGCCACACAAGAACAAACTGAGGGATGAAAAAGAAGGGAACCACAGGGATAGGGAGAAAATTGGTGGGAGAGATCAGACCTGTTAGATGCAAAAGAGGTCAGAATATGGGTGAAAAGAAAGCGTGTAAAACTTAAATTTGTGGAAAAACAATGTTTGTTAGTCTTAGAACATGTGAAAGAACTTGTGTTGGGATCAAATTAAGAGGGCAGTAAGGTAGATTCTGTTTGGGTTTAGTATTTCTGTTTCCTAGGCTTTAAAATACTGCTTTTTATTGTTTTCAGGTCTTGATTTTATCCGGGCTGAAGGGTTTGTGTTTTCTCATGTGGCTGATGAAGGGATTATAAATGCCTGTGCAGGTGACCTGCTACGATACAGAAAACAAGTTGGAGCAGAGAACATTCAGATTTTTGCCGATATTAAAAAGAAACATAGGTAAATATAAGCAATATTTTTTTGTAAATATGAATATAACCATGGTTTTATATTTTTCCCCAATTTCTGATTAGTGCAGATTTAGTGTCAGGACCATTAATGATATAGGGAGTTTATTATTTAAGCAAGGTCTTGCAGTGCTGTTAAGGAATAGATTTAGAGATAAATTTGCACCTCTAAGTTGCTGGTTGCTCTATCTGTGAAGTTTGTAATTTTTTAACATTTAGGATTTAAAAATGCAGATTGTAAAAGTCTTGCATCTGGTATTAAGTGAGATTTGTGTATATGCCTATTATGTGTAAAGAAATTTTTTTTCTGAAAGTTATGTATCTAAGGTTATTTTTTAGTCATGTAAGCAGTTGCTATATAAAAGCATCCAAATCATAATATTTTGGCATTTTAAAAATCTTTCTCCTCTTTCCTGCCAATAATACTGATTTCTTCTACTTAAATCAGTGCAGTCTACATACAGGTTATGTTCTATGATTATCAAACAGAAGAAACTTATGACAAACAAATCCAGTTTCTTTTCTGCTGCTACTTTATCTTACCTGTCACATGGCACGTTCAGCAATTTAGATGTCAGTCTTTTGTTTTTTTTTTCCCCAGAAGAACTGCTCAAGTGCTATGTATTATACATGCTAAATAACCTAATTAAAATGTTTGTGTGTAGTATGTGAGTAATCATGAGAATAGCCAAGTCTGAAAGATCTTAAATATATAATAAAAAAGTAATAAATTTCAAAATAGAAACTAAACAATGCAGTGTGGTCAAATTAAGCTTTTCAGGTACTTTCAGAGTGTTTTCTTTCTAATGATTTTTGATATATATAAATAAAATACATTTCATTAGTCTTTTCTGTAAAATAAATTGATTGCATCATATCACTTTTTAACCCTCTAATAACCCTTTCCCAAGTGTTGTCCGTGCAGACTGATTCATGAGGGGGTTGGTGCCTTCACCACTCAGCAGTGCAACGTGTTGGCCATAGCTTTTGTTTTCTATTTAGATGGAAATACAGAAACAACAGTCAGATGTTGAACCAGCAATGGCTGGAATTCCTTCCAAGTTTAGGACTGCTGAAGTTAATAGCTGCTATTTCTATAGGTTTCAAAGCGTGTCACCCATACATCAAAGCCTGCTGTTGAACAGCTGGGTTGCAGGTAATTGATGCTTGTAATTGCTGTGTAAGATGATTCCTGTGATTATATCATAGGTAATAACTATACTTTCAGTTAGTTGGACTTGTGCAATGACGTGGAGGCTGTTGATTCTGTTCTAGGCAGCAGGATCTGATTTATGAATGAACATCCACAGCTCCCACTTGAAGTCAGAGAGCTCTGTGTGCTCAACATTTCTGAAACACAGGTGCTCGACATGTAAGCAGCCGTCTCAATTGACACTTGGTGGCTCACACTCAGCAATCACTCTTTAGAGACAGGAGACCTGGAGCAACAGGTCCATCAGTTCTGATGGAAGTGGTTGTTGAGATTGATCTTTAACTCCTGCTTGGATTGTGATGTTACTTCCCAATTTAAACCAGGACACTCACCCTCCCTCGCAAAGCCTGCCTTGGATTGTGCTGGCAGAAGAAACACAGTCTAGATTGCAGGATGTGGGTATCAAATGTGTGCTGACAGTAACCAGGGTCCTGCTGTTGCAGTGCCCACGCTCTGACGGCCGATGTCAGCGTGGCCCAGACAGCACAGGCTGCCCAGCTCTTCCTGGCCGATGGGGTGGTGCTGACCGGCACAGCCACGGCACTGCCTGCGGATCCCTGCGAGCTGCAAGGTGAGGGATGTCACACAAGGCTTGCTCAGCAGGCACTGAACTCTGCATTCATGTAGAAATCCATATATTCACTTAAGGGGAAATCTGTACCTTCCTTAAGGTGGGGCGGGGGGTGGGAAGAGAAGAAACTTTTCACCGTGGGGTTTGGTTTTATACAGTTTGAGGTGCTGTTCAGTTCAGATTGGCTGTGGTATGTTTCTAAACAGTGGTTTGGCAGGACAAAAACGACAGTTATTTCAAGCTTTTGTATGATGCTGAAGCTTAAATGACCAAAAAAAAAAATTCTCTGTTTAATTCCTAAAAAGTCCTAATATAAGAAAAAGCTACTTTATTGCTTTATTAGGAATCTAACTAACTATGAATCTTTCCATTGAAGAGTTCAGCATTCTTACCTTTCACAGTGAAAATGAAAGTCCTGCAAGGAGAGGGGCATTTTGATGAGGCAGCATTTCAAACAGTAATACCAGGGAAAGTATGGCTTGGAAGATGTTCAGAAAGAACACAAGTTCATGGGTAGATAGGAGGATATTAACATCAAAATAATTTTTAAGTGGTGTGGACTTCTTATCAGGGGAGGCTCATTTGACCTCTGAGTTCTGACCTTTGCAGGAGTGCTATGATTCTTCATATTTTTATATTGGCATAAGTTTGGGCTGTCTTCATGAAACTGTATTGCTCCCATGCTAGAATTAAAGTTCCATCATGGGGACATTTAATTTTCATCACTAATTTTAATTTAGATTAATGGCTTGAATTTGAATGTCTCACTACATTAAGTAGAATGTGTATTTTTAAGGTTTTACTCTTTCTGACATGCTTTAACATAGTTCCCGTGCAGTGTATTGTATTCAACTTTTGCTAACAGATCAGCATGAAAAATGTACTTTACTTGCCGCAGATTACCTGGACCTCAAGCATCTTCTTAAATAACGTGAAATCATTCAGTGTTTTCAGGGTTTAATATCTATCATACATGCTTAAAAGCATTTAAAATGAATGTTGATACATTGAACAGGTGATGATGAAAGCTAAGCATCCTTTAGAGACTGCAAAATTTCCTTAATCTAGAGCTCCAGACCTGTCTGCAGTTAATGTATTAATACAGATTAAATCATTAAAAAAAAATTTGATAAGTCTTTGGGCAAAATCCTAGGTTAAATTCTGCTCTCACATATGCATGTGCAACCTCCACTGATTTCCTGCATCAGAGAGCAAAACCTGATCTGTAGGCCCAGAGTTTTTTTTGTCACAGGACTTTCAACCAGACAGTACCATGGCTTCTGCTTTTCTTTCATGTGAACAAACATGTCAGTCTCTGTCTTGTTCTCCTTCTGGGTCCAAAGAACAAAATGAATCAGAGTTGGCAGCTGTAATGAAGTACACATTAATTTTGTGTTTGGATTTGTGTTATGAAAGCAAGAGTCTGCAGATCATGGGTTTATTTTACTTAGATCACAGCATTCTGGATGTTAGCAGGCCCTCTCATGAGAAGGATGTTGTCTTAAAACTGTTAAGAGAATAACTTAAAAATCAATATTCCACAGTATAAGGAAATGACAAATTAGGCATATCTATGTCAGGAGATTCTTAAAAGGGATCAGATCTACATGCTACAAAGTTGGTGTTGATGTGAGTGAAATTTTGCATTTCACGAATTTATGCAGCCCTGGAAGTGCTGTATTACAGTGATACACACAATTGGGCACCTTTCATCACACTGCAAAGCATCTCTTGAAAGCAGAACCGAGAGACAGATGAGATTTTCGTCATGTCTTTTTTCCAGCTTTGTTGTGCAGTAACACAGAAGTGGTTTTGCCTTTGTGTCTTTGTGTGGAATTGACTGATTTGTGATGGGCTGTGGGAAGTGAGTGCTTCCCTGTCAAGACAGAGAACTGTGCTTGTACTTTGTGTCGCTCCCTTCTATAGGCAGCTTCCAGCACCTCTCCTTGCACAGGCTGGCAGGCTTTGCTTCAGGGCTGCCTGGGCACACCAGGGCACCAGTGGTCGATGGAGTATGAGGTCTGAAAACCAGACTTCAGGTTGTTAAGGAGCAAGAATTATAGCTGAGCGCTTTAAATTGCAATTCATTAACAAACCATCTTTTCATTTAAGAGCTTGTAGAAGTTTGTTCCAGTTTTCTGCTTTGTGGAATGTTCTTTGGTTGGAGTGTGTGAATCTACCAGATTTTTTCCTTTGGATATAACTGCTGCAATACCTGCTTTGCATTCAGTCTGTATTTTAAGTGACCAAAGCTTTGTGTAATGACTGCTCAGTTAATCTCTTTGCACAAAGCAAAGTGCCTCAGCTGAGTAACCAGTGGAAAACAGGTACATAATGAAATCCAACAGCTGGCTGTGACTGTCACCTCCTTAATTATTGTTCATAAAAGGGGCATCAAGACTGATTCACCCTCTCATCTTTTGATGGTCAAAATAGAGGCTGCTGCCTTTGTGGTACCCTCAGAGATAAACAGGAGACGTGAGTGATCAGTACTTTTTCTGAGCCCTAGATTTAATGGCAGAGAACAAGTCCTTTGAATTAAAAACCAAAAATGTGTTACAGTGGAGCATTACCATAAACATAGTGTTGTGTATGGTACAGTGATCACTGCAATGAAAAAGCTGTTAAAGAAGAGTAGTCGAGCAAGTTATTGGCACTGTGGTGCTTATTTTTACACTGCTCTTCGTCATTGTTTTCAAGCTAGGAGCATTTGGCCTTTATTTCACGAAACTTGTGCATACCATAGTTCAAATGCTTTCATTGTGCTTTGCAACCAAGCACTATTTCATTGGATTTTATTAAAGACCTGTCTGCAGCTGTGCTGCCACAAGAAAGAGCACAGTGCCCTCTAGTTACAGCCCGTGGAAACGGGGAAACATGCGAGTTGTGTAAACTTCAGTCTTGTTACTGTAACATCACAAAATTGTCTCCTTTTCCTCACTGTGTCAAACAAAGAAAAAAATCAGAAAAAGAACAGCCAAGAAAGCTGAGAGATTTAAAGCAAAGCTCTGTGTTTAGAGACATTTTGACAGTGCCTGAACATTGCCATACGAAAGCACGTCTCACTGCTGTTGCTTTATTTTCTTTTACAGGTTAGAATTTGTATTAACACAGCCAATAGACAAATCACCTTCTACTAATCAACTTTAGGCTTGATGTGCTTGGAAAGGACTTTAAAAGTAGCATCTGTAGCATTCCTAATGAGGTAACACAGTCTCACTGCACACTGAGCACTCCCTTTGCCGTTCTTCACATTGTCAGTCTGAATAAATCTCCAGCACAGGAGATGAGTGTGGACTCCATGTGTCATGTGTGGATCACAGCAGCAGTTGGATACCTCGCTACTTTGGAAAGCTTTGGGGTGTTTTAGAGTTTCAGATCAGTCTCAGGGTTTTTCTCTTTGCCTAGTGGGGCTGAGCTATTGCCTCAGACCCATGTGAATATGCTCTATTTAATTATTTGGCTCCTCATTTTTCCTGCTGATGTGAAATAATTATGAATCCACTACCTGCTAATGTGCCTTATGCACTTGTCATAAAAGCAAATATTGACTTGAAGCACAGTTCCTCTGGGGATACACTGGAGTACTGCTGCACAAATCTCTGGTCAGTTGTAGCACCTTAATTTTGCATTGGTATCAGTATAAAGCAGATAAGGTATTTCTAAGAGCGCATAGATATTATACCAAAAAATCTGATTTTTCTGGAAGAGGGTATCAGTAATCATGCTATAAATAACTAAAAATGAACTGTTGCTGTAAGCAGAATGACTAAGAGTATCAAATATGCATAGAAATAACTAAAGTTTCAATCACATAAGCATGATCCATGTGATCTGGTTTACATTTTCAGGAAGGGCTGTGTGGAATGGTTTCATTTTTATGTAAAAATGTTTTTAAGAAGGGTTATTGTTCCTAGATGGAAAAATGGTAGTGCACGTGACCTAAAAAGAGATTCAAGAGCATTTTAATTGATCCCCTTTCTTCAGTGAAGTAGGAAGGTGGTAAATAATTAGTCTTCCCTGAAGCATAATTAATAAGTTAGGCTTCTGATGAAACTTCATTTAAGCAGTGGTTTGAAGCAGACTTTTATTTGTTGCATATGTGCTTTCCCCTAGTTACCTCAAGCTATAACCACCTTACATCAGATAATCACCAATTAAGCCAATTTATATGTTTTTTAAAGGTCAGAAATAATGCCTCACAACGTTTCTCCAAGGCATGGAGCATCCAGCCCTATGAGTGACTCTTAGGATGGTCAGTTTGAAATGGTAGGATGAGAGAGGGATGCTTGAACTGGCCTTCCCTCCCCTCAAGCTAGTACTGACCCAAGTTCTGCAGCAAAGACTGTAATAACATTTCAGTTATCTATGGGGAGCCTTTCCATGCTCAAAACAGCCATCCCTTTTTGGTTTTATTCCAGAAGATGTGAACTCTGGTAACTGAGCCCTGGAGAAGTTTCTGCACTGTGAGAACACACACGTTTCACAGTGAACGTACTCACCAGGGCCGTGGGCTGAGATCCACCCCTGTGCTGACAGATGAAGTGGATCTATAATATTTTGAGCCTCTTTTCTTGCTATTTCTCCTATTGGGGCTAGGTAAAACGTCAGATGATTAAATAACACTGCATATAGGAAAAATAAGTGGCTTTTTTGTTCTATGACATTTCTAGGAGTGATAAAGACCACTTCTCTTTCTAGCTTTTGATTTTTGGAACACTGGATGGAGCTATCACTGGTGTCTGTATGATCCCAGCTGTTTTTCATACAAGCAAATATATGAAGTGTTTCATAGAACATAATGTAAAAAGTGAGATTTTTTTTCTTAACAGCTGTTTACAGCTAAAGGTGTTTTTTCTAGACAACTTGTTTCATTCTGTAGTAAAGTAATAAATACTGTGATCATGAATTTCTTGATAGCTTTTTTTGTTGAAAAACTAGGCAAATTAATGTCTTTATCAATTGAATTTCGAAGACAGGGTTTAACCCTAATTTTGGTTTTCTTCTCTTCAGAGGTTAAGCAAGCTGTGAAGATTCCTGTGCTGATTGGGTCTGGAGTGACTCTGGAGAATGTAGGGAATTACTTGGATGCAAATGCTCTAATAATTGGTTCGTATTTCAAGAAAGAAGGTTATTGGGCAAATGCTGTTGATCCTGACCGAGTAAAGAAATTTATGGAGCACATAAGTCCACTGAGGGAATGAGCTTGTCAGTAAACAGTATTTGCTTGTGTGAGTGTATAAATGCAGTACGGTAGATTGTACAGAGTTAAAGCACAAATGTGTGGCGGGCTGGTGAATAACATCAAATAAAAATGCACGACATCTCCATAACTAGCTGGGAAACACGGTGACGCTTTGCAGTGAACTGGTGCTCTGTTGGCTCCTAGGCAGCACATTTCTGGGGTGCTCAAAGCCATCATCCACGCAAACCCAATCCTGAAGGCTTGTGTGATATATCCTCTCCTATAACTGAAATTCTTACGGAGTTAAGGAATTTATAGTAAATATTTGTCACAGGTGAGCTGAGTTCTGTTTTGCCTTTAAGTACAATAGGATGCCCTAAGTTTACTGCTAAAAGTATTGTAAATTGGACAAGTTAATTAGGCTTTCAGTTTCCCCTTCTGTAAAATGATAATAGTACCTACATCACACAGGGGCTGTAAGATATAATGAATGAACGGGTGTACAGCACTTTCATCTCTTCAAATGAAGGGCTCTTTTAAAGTTCAAGATCATTATTTTTTCATTAGAATTGTGCATTTATTACAAAAATGAAGTGATTGTATGACACACAAAAGTTTAAGATAATTGGGATATTGATTTACTTACAATGCTTATTAGAGAATAAATGTAAATATTTAATTACACTTTAAGTGGAGTTGGAATTTAGTCAAAATGTTTTTGCCAAAATTGGAAATTTTAATAAAGGTTTATTATTTTCCAGCAAGTGCCTCCAGCTTTGTACCTCTCCAGACTAGTATTAGTGATATTAAAAACTGCCAAGTTCCTTCCAATACATGAGATAAAAGTATGATAGAAACCTTTCTGCCAAAGCTGATGGTTAAACACAGATTTTCATTTTTCCTGTAAAATACGGAGGAAAAATATTACTCTCACTCTCACAGTGTATGTTGTAAGAGATTCCTCTTGAATTTGATCTTTTAGCTCCAAGGAAGAGTCAAAGAACCCAAGGAATACCTGTTATGTCATGGCTGTATAAAATGTGGGCAAATGTTTTCATTCCTTGGGACTGGGAGTGAAGTTTGTCCTCTGGGATCTCTCTCTTTCCTTTGTGATGAAGCTTCAGCTGATGCTAATGGAAGTTATATTGCAAATATCAAAGCAAGTGTACAAACGTGTTTTTGTGTCAGCTGGCAGAGTGCCCATGCTGCTCTGAAGATTCCTGTGGCCTTACGGGGGTCAGGAATCTCATTCTAGCTGAAACCTAACCCAGTCTTGTACCAGCCATGCTTGTGGGAGTGGTGGGTGGAGAATTTATATCATCTTCCTCATTCCTTGCATCTACAACTCATGACTCCAGGCTACTGGTGCAAAATTATTTAAGGATCATGAAGATGCCCTCTAAATCTGTCTTGCTCACATTCATTCAGCCACAGCTTATTTACCAGGTCATGCATTGATCCAGTTTAGTCTTTAAAGCCTTAGCCTAAGTAATGAGTGCCAGTTTTATGCCCTCTATTATGAAAAACAGGACATTAAGTTAAAAAAAAAAAGATACCAGTAATATCACTGTGCTTAAATGAGTAAATGTGTTTGATCTTTGTGCATTTAGGACTCTTTTCAGGCCTTTCACAAGTTGTACAGTTTTCCATACATCATTGCACAGAAGATTTAATGAAGGTTGTCCCAGCAGGTACATATCCATATAATTGTTGCCAATTTGAAAGTTCCTTTCAGTAAACCTGTAAGCTGGAAAGGCTGACATGCAAGCAATGAGCACTTGCCAGTCGTAACAAGAGTAAAAATCTTCAAGTAGTCAGCTGAATTGATACACTGCTTGTTCAGTGTATTGATAGTTGTTCAGTGATGATAGTTGTTTTCAGAGAAACTGGTGACTGTTGTCAAAAGTCATGTTCATCACTGTGAGTGGGAAAATGTGTTACCAGTGTGGTTTTTGAACTGGTTTCTGCTTATTCCTAAAAACTCAGAAGTGCTTGAAACTCAAATGGATTTTCACCTGAATAAATCCAGTGGGGGTAAGTGAGAACTTCTTGAGTGCTGTATGCAAGGGGTAAAGGCAGTAATGTCATGTGCAGCAGTTGTTTAAGGCAGAGGCCCTAATGAGTTGGTGTAATACTCATAACATGCAGTCAGTGCTGTAGACAGCACTTTCACTGTCAGGATTTCATTTAACACACCACTGTGTAATACTTGTGGAAGGAGGCCATAATTTGGGTCTGTTTTCGTACATATGAGTGGCAAGTGCAGAATTTAGGGAACAGAAGTAAAGGAAAGCTGATTTTAAAGCCTGAAAACGTGACTGATCGCCAGCTCTACATCATTCTTTGTGCCAAAAGTATTTGTCTAGCAGCATAAAGCATCTGCTTGCCTGTTTCACACAGATGCTGTAAGTAGAATTTGACCTTTTGTTCAGAAAGTGTTTGAATATTTAACGCAAAAATATGAAGTTATCAGAAAGCCTGTCTCTTTTGGGAAGACTGTTCAATTTTTATACAGCCCAAGTTGTTAAAGTACTTTGGAGCATGAACAACTTCAGAGCAGAACAAAGCAGGCAGTGCTAATGTGTAGAAACTCCAGAAGTAAATAACAGCTGTTCAAGAAGACTTCTATTAAATATGTATTAATTAACTTGAAGTGCATCACTTAAATATGTGAAGAGATTATCTTGTGTTAATTTACATTAAAACACACAGCACTTGTTAGCCTCATTACACTATCCTAAGTATAGCCTAAGCTATCACCTCATCTTACATTGAGCGTTCTGTTGGGTGTTGATTGCTTTCAATTTGCCCTTTTAAAATGTCAGATAGTAGCCTCCATTTCTTGTTGGATCTCTTCTTTCTCTCAGATTTTGCTCTTACATGGTTACTGTTCTTACTTCTGTCTGTTCTGTGCTGAACAGAAAAAAAAACCCCAGCAATAGATTGTGAAAATATAACAGTAATTGCCCACCCAAACTTCACATGTGGTTCCTGCTGTTATCTTATGATCCCAACAGAGAGAACGTAAGTGTCCATTTGTGTAGCAAAATGACTTTGCATGAAGATTCAATATCACCTTTAGAACAGGAAAGATACCTAGTACAGTGGGGTCTCCTTAGTGAAATTACAGGTAAATAAAACTCACTGCTAATAATAGACTTTGTAGTCTAAATCAATGTATAAATCTTCATAAACTCTCATTCCATCCATAAAACTTGAATATTTTTATCTGTACTTAATATGACAAATGGATTTTTACCTGTTTTGGTGCTGAAAATATATAAACTTGTAAGATTTATGGGTAATTTTCAGAGATTTTCTTAAGTGCTATTTTGGCAACTTACCCAGCTTCTGGGGTGTTCTTTCATCCCACTATTTTGACTCTGCAGATTCCCTAATTACAACTTAGAGTCCAGTTCTTGTTTGCTGCACCTTTTCCAATGCACTGCTCACTGTGGGGAGACTGGGGAATCTAAAGAACTTGAGGGCAAGTCCTGGCAGAGCAGGAAGAGCAAAGGAAACCAAAATATTCGGCTTTAGCAAAGTCTTGAAGTCCATAACAGGTTGCTGCGTTTCATGGCTCCTCTGAGAGAAGTGAATGGGGATGTTTGCTGTAGTTTCAGGTTGTTTGCAGCCTCTTCAGCTAAGACTTCTGAGTTTGCACCTGGGGTGTGTTTCCAAGATCATCCCTGCTGTTGTGTGCTTAGGGAGATACTTTTTTCTAAGTGAAAGCTGATGTTTTGCAGGATAATTATGGCAGTATGGGAGGTGATACCTGTAGAAAAATCTAGACTTGAGATTCTCAGCTCTGTGGATCAAGAGCGGATTTAGATGTATATATCTCTAAAAAGAAACCTTTAAAGATCACTTACTACCTGTGCCTTTGCCCTGACAGTGTTTGCTGTGCTGAGGAACTTGAAAGTTGAGTTTAGGAACAGAACTGGCCGTGGCTTTTTTGTTGCGCATTAACAGTGCTTGTCTCTGTGACTTAAAGGACATATTTTTCAGAAAGGGTGGAGAACTGGGCTGAGATATTCCTGTTCTGGGCTGCAATGCCATGGTGTGTAGTAGAATTGACCACCCTTTTGCTGAAGATGTTTTCTGTAATATCCAACCTAAACCTCCCCTGGTGCAGCCGAACTAAAAGTAAGGCCAGACGGTTTCTAGTGAAATCTCAAGAGTAGTAGATGCTTTTTCACCCTAATTTTTAAATGCACAGATAATTTTCGGGAGAAAAAAGTCTTTCTTTCAATGCAAACAGGAAAGCCTTTCACGTGAGGCAGAAGGGTTGCAATTCACAACATAATCTGTTTCTTTGCTTACAGTTTGGATCTTTAGAAGTAGTAGAGCTAAGGAGAGCCTAAGATGTTCCTTGTTAAACACTTAAGGATAGGAAAAGATGTGTGAGGGTAATTATCTTGATTAAAAAATTTGTTCATCTTATATCAGGTATTTTTCAAGGTGTCAAGAAGGGATTTGCTGATTTGGGCTGAAATTCCCTATCTATGTTTAACTCCTGTCCTTCCTGTCACTGTCAGATTTTCGTTGTTTCACAAAATAAATTCAGTGTCATCAAATGTTAGTGTTTTACAGTTTCTTTTTTCAAAGGACTTCACTCTTCTTGAAATGAATGGGACAGAAATGCTGCTAGGTGCATGGATTACTGGGTTATTGAATGTTTTGTTTATTAAAATGCAATTTTTGCTTCTGTTCTACTACCTGTGCAAAGGGAAATGGAAAATCCATAATAGGGAGTAGGAGCTGATGAACTGGTGGGCACTTAGGACCTTTTTATTACTTAGTAAACGACATGAAGTGTAAAAGTGTAAGTTAAGTGTACAAGAAACTTTGCATATCTAAATATGCCAAATCTGATATGAAAACAACTGTTCAAGGTAGTAGTTTAAACTCAGAATTGTTTGACGTTGTGCCACAGTCACCCTATTAGATGTGCCATGTCATGCTGCTGTCAGAAAGAGGTCACAGAACAGAGGACACTGAAATCCTATTTCATACAAATGTAGGAGGAATCCCAAATTCAGCAGTAAACAAGGATGAAAAGGAAGGCAGCGCAGTAAAGGCAAGAAAAGATGCTTAAGTTTCCTGCAGTTCCTGCCTCATTGTTTATTCCAGCTTCCTGCTCATTCAGTCTGCTTCTCAAGCCTTTCTTGTGCATATACATAGATTATAGTATGCAGAAGACTAAGAATAAGCTGAAGGCAGAAACTGACTTAATGAAGACATTCTTGTGAGAGAGAAAAGATTTTGTTGTCCACAGATGCGCAAAGAAAAATAGAAAAGCAGCTGCCCTTAGAAATGGAGTAAAAGTAGAGCCGAGTGCCACGTCATGATGCTTTAGTCAGAATCTGATGTATTGAAAGTCTTTGAGAGCTTCTGTGCTGTTGTGCAGGGATATAACCGAGAGGTGAAACAATAAGCTTCTGTAAGTCTCGTGTCTTAGACACTGCCCGGAGTAGTGTTGACTTTTCGTCAACTTTCAGATGGCAAAGAAGGATAAAAGGAAATAGCTTTCAACTATTCTGTCATGGATGACAATGTTAATAATCAGTTCTGTGTCAAAAACTTCTGTTTCCTTAAGACCAAGCTATAGAGGTGTAGTCATGTGCTGCCATCTTTCAGAGGAGGCTTATGAAGGGCAGAGGTCCTCATCTCATTAGTTTCCATCTCTCCTCTGTGGGGAGTTACTTTGTCTTTTCTGAAAGCATTTATGGGCAGAGACAGCCTAAAGATGGTGGAAGAAATTTGTGAGGCAAGTGGGTGGGTAAGTGAGGTGAAGTGGAGCTGAGATACACCAATCAAGTGAAGGCTTCTGGGTCACTTGGCCTGCAGAGTTAAGAAACTAAGGATTTAGTTGGTCAGCAACAAGTTATTAAATTACTGGAATATCTGCCCTACATCCATCAGACAGCACTGGAGTTTGGGTGAACTGGGATGGCTTATTCTACTCCTTGCTTATTCTTACTCCTGTTTATCAGCTGAGGCATTCATGAGAGCAAATGCAGCTGGTGGCATTTGAGCTGTGGAAATTAGAGTTTGTAATACTCTTCTAACAGTAATTTGAGAATTTAAAGAATTATATAACTAATATTTCAGTCGTGCATCAAAAAAACCTTCAAGTTTCAGGAAATAGGTTTGTTTTTTATACTGCCTTGATCAAATAGCCAAAAATATTACAGGATTCCTCTGGCTAACCACGGCTGCAGCAACATACCTGGTGAAATAGATCAGTGGTCCAATCTGCCTTGACAACTCCTGTGTAACTAAAAATAGGAGAAATAGAAGAGAAAATTTGTAGGGCTGGTAGTGCCTTGTATTTTTCAATAATTTATCAAGATTCGAGAGCACAGATTTCCTTTGGGAAATATTAGTCCTAAGGTTTACAAAGTGCCTCAGTTGTAAATACCCATAAAAATGACAATTTGGTAGGTCGTATTTATTCTTAAGCGGGTCAAAGGACATTAGCGTATTCCTACTGTATAAATCTGTCGAGTACAGAATTTCTTTACGCTCCCAAATCACAAAAGCACCTCTTACAGTCAAGGAGAAAGCGTCACATTATTGCCAATCAAGGACAACAAGCAAGAATATTGATCTCTACCCAATAACTTTTGCCCTGCTCACTAAGTTTTTATCACTGAAACTGGACACATCAAGGGATTGGATTTAATATATACATATAGTGCTGATTTATTGCAAGAGGAGAAATACGGTCTGGCCTTACTTCTAGCTCAATATTTTAATGCTTATTTTGTTCCTTGCATGGAAGCTTGCAATGACTTTTTCTACAGACAGTGCACAACTTTCTGGTGTCCCTGGATGGGAACAAATCTGCAGCTCACAGAGGTACATTGACATGTAGCTGTACATGTATCCTGAATTTGGTGGTCTTACAGTCATGAGTCTTCATTTGAAGAGTTTTATGTATGTGGAAGTCTGTGGTGGGGTTGTTATTTCAGGCAGACATAACTAAAGAGAAGCTTGGGGAGAGAAGAGGGAAGATTGAAGGGCATGTAGGTGTGAAAGGGTCTGGGGGTGCTTGCTGAGCCTGGTATGAAGATGTGTTGGCTTCCAGCTCCTCTGTGGAGCTGTGTATGTAAAGTCACAGACACTGGATTGCATCAGAGGGCCAGCAACATCCCTCTTGGTCTCTTGTTGGTAAAACTACTTTTTTCTTTTTTTAGTAATTTCAGGTTTATCACTGCAGAGGATTTGGCCTGCTCCACAAACACAGCATCTTTGAACTCTGTATAGAGTGATAACCATGGCTTAGGGTAGGTATTATGATCAATCAGCTACTTCTTGGAAGGAAGGGCATCTACAAAACTGAAGGGAAAGTTCTTCACCACAGAATTAGAGAACAGGAGAGGTTGTAAAGACCATCATCTAGTCTGACCCACCAGCTCAAAGCACACTCAGTGAGAACAGGTTGCTCAGGATCTTGTCCAGACGGGTTACAAATATCTGCGAGGATAGTGTTTCCACAACCTCTCTGGGTAACCTGTTCCAGTATTTCGGTGGTCGAGGATAAGCTACTGAGTTAAAAAATAGGCCATGTAAGTCACCAAGGACCAGAAGTCTGCCTGTTTTGTTATGATACTTGTATGAAATGAGCTTCCTAGAGAGCAGCTCCCTGTTCTTGTGTAATTACAATACTGCTGGCTTTTTACCTGTCTAGGCAAGATATGTGAGTTTTGATTGGTCTTTGGCCTTTTTAAGAGCTGGGGGACTCTTCTGTAGAATTTATTCACCCACAGAATAACTGGATGCAAAAGTAGCTGGTGGATTTGCTGTTCATGTTCCAAATACTGTGGAGAGAGCTGGAGAGGCCACACCTTACTCTCCATTATTTCCTGATGGAGCAGGCAGAGGGACATATGTTTAATTTCTCCAGATGTGTCCTTCCCACACCAGACATTTTGTCAAGAGGGTTATGTTCAAGGATTATGTATGTTTGTCAAGATTTCCAGATGTCTAGTAATCCCAGCCTTTTCCCAGCACATGAGCAAATCCTTTCTACTGTGCACGAACAGCAAATCTGACACTAACTGGAAATGGCCACTGCACGTGGTGTGCACACTCACAGTGCATCCCATGTGGCTGGGGCTCCTGTGCATGTGCCCTCCTGTGGATTTTCACAAGCATAACAAATTGGATGTGTCCCAAACATTTTGGATTAACTCTGCATGTTTCAGACCATCTGTGCAACACATGTACCACCAGGCTGGTGATGCTCTAAGGGCTGGACACTACACAGCTCCTGGAGATGCATTCTGGTATAGGAGAAGTTCAAAACAGGATCATGTCACAATCAGACATCGTGCTTTTCACTGGGAACCTCTTGGAAGAATTCTGGCGCAGGAAGAAACTGTTTTTTTTGATCTCCTGACTTGTCACAGGTAATTGTGCATAAGCCTTACCCCACCTTCAGTGTGCTTTCCTATGGCACAAACTTCAGCAGGATCTGAGAAGGCAGTGGGTTCCAATTTTGGGGGTGTGTGTCTTAACTGGAACACATTTTCTTCACCAATGTAAACTCAAACAGTAGAGGAGAGAAAAAGAAAATGAACAATTAGAACTTGAGAGGAAAATATGACCCAGGATACTCATTGTCTGTTTCCAGTATCAGGTGGAAATGCTGAGCTCTGCCAGTGCCTTCAAATCACCTCTAAAATCAAGCCCAGAATGAGACAGTGACAACGATTTCCATGTCACCTTTTCAGGTAAATACAGAAAGCTGTAGTTGCCAGACCTGTGATGAATCATTACTTCCTTCCATCCAAAGAGCCTTGGGCTTTTTCCTCATCCAAACATTTAACTTACTTGCAGGGCTGACAGAAAGGCAGTAGATTTTTTTTTTTTTCAAATATCCATTTGCCTTTCCATTTATCTACTTTGATCTAAAATATAGAACCTGATGGATGCCCTAGGTAAATCAAACATTTTCCGTCTGCCACAACGGTTTTGCAAATGCTTATTTCATGCCATTACCATTTTTCTGTTTCTAGCAGTAAATCAAAAAGTATCAGCCATTCATCCACTTTAAAAGTAATGCCTTTCCTTTGCATAATTACACATACCCAGTGGAGATCTGTATGCACAGTAAATCTATTCCTTTAAAAGGTTTCGCCTTAAGTACCACAGTGACATAAATTGGTGAAGCGCAAATTTATTTATTTGAAAGGTTTATTCTTTTAACTGATCGGGTAACTGTTACACTTCCATTGTTTGGTTTGGGTGGGGAGAGCTTTATTAATGTATCAGATTTAATTCTGCAGCAGATGTTGATGTAGAAAGGTCTCACTCCTTACAGGACTTGTAGTAATTGATATGCATGTGTAATTTATTCTCATTACTGGTTTATTCTTAACTGGTGTTCAGGGGGTCTTCAGTGTATCTCCAGTAGATCCTTGAGAATTAAATAGTTTAACGAATGTAATGAGCAAACCTGAAAGAAGTACATGTAAAGCAGCATATGTATTTGGATATTACCTCTCCAAATCCGCAAATAACAGAAGTACTGTATTAAAGGGGAGTGAGAAATTGCCAAAAATAAAGGTCTTCAAGTAGTGAGTGCCCTGGACAGTATTTTGGCAAAGTAAAGATTTAAAAAATTGGATCTTTTCATCATTCTCATGTAAACTTGCTCATCTTTGTAACTCATGCTTGTAGCTCTCAGGGGTGTCAAACCTAAAGCAGACAAGCCCAGCTGGTGGAAGCCTGGGAGTGAAATGATGAATTTTTTAGCAGATCCAAGTTTATTTTTAGGCTTTATAGAATTATGTTTCATTTCCCTGTGAGTGAAATTGTAGGAAGTATATTAGAAAAAAATCACCCAAAACAAATTAAGAAACTTTACCAGAACAGCAAAAAAATAGCAAAACACTGGACCCCAAGTACAGTTGAGCACACAAATGTATCCTGATTGCAATTGAAATTGTGGCTACAGTTTAATCCTGCAAATATTTACATCCATGTTCAGTTTAAAGCATGTGAGAATTCTTGAAACAAGCAGCAAGTCTGAAGAGAGAGCAGACTGCAGGTTATGACATGGGGAACTGAACAAAATTTCTAGTGTGAAGGCATTTTCTGTGGATATATTTTCCCTGGTGCTGAATGTGGCAGTAAATTTCCAGGTGTCTGTATTTTGTTAGGTTACGCAATAAAGGAAGTGCAGGAACATTTTGGAGGAGAGGAGGGTTCCTAGGAAGGTTTTGGGTCTGAAATCTCAGTTTGGTTGCTGAAGGTAATTTCAGTAACACAATCAACATATTCAATATCCCATATTCTTGGGATGAGATGCATGTGATAGCTACAGTCCTAGCAAGGGCTGTTTGTTGGAGAGAGGAAGTTTATTACATGCAGCTCCACATCCCATGCCCATTGGGGTCACTCTTTTGAGATTTTAAGTGGATCTGGCTTTCTGGGGTCTTTTCTAACACACTGAGTAGATCAGAGGCTGCCAACGGTCCTTTTCGATCAGAATTGATGGTGGTGGTTGCCACGTACTTGCCTGTGGTAGAAACTGGCTTAGTAAGTGACAAAGATGCCTCTTTGAATCCTGTGTCCTAGAATGTGCTCCTGGGAGCACTGGAGGCTGCAGTCTGCCCCAGTGAAACAGCCTCCCCTCTGTTCTGCAGTTGGGAACCAGAGGAGCCACCTTAAAGGGTGAGAGAGTACCTCAGCTTCCAAACTGGCTCAATCTTTGTCTTCCCATGCTGTTTGCATCGATGCTAATCAATGTTAATTATGGTAGTGGGGCTTGTGATGTACTCATTATAAAAGCCATCCTATTTTTGTGTGCTTGTACAGTCTGTCACACAATAGAGCCCTGATTGGGGTTCCCTAGATGCTACAAATAGAAATACAAATTGTTATAATAATGAATATGTGGTTCATGGTGCAAGACTACCAAACTTAGTTCATAGAGATTGCCGAAGCATCACTTGACAATCCTGTTTGCTGTTACCACTAACTGTGGCATCCTGGATATGTCTTGACAGTTGGGGCCCCAGTTAAGCTTTTGTTCATATTTCAATAGGTGCTTCTTTTTAAATTTGCATTTGAGTCTGTGGTTGTTAGTGTAAATATATGCTTCAAGTTAGCTGTGCTTAAAAACCTTAATGCGCTGGGTTCATGATCCCACCATCACTCCATGGCCATCCTGGGAGCTGATGGGCACTGAAGGATGGGGTGCCAGGGTGTGTATTTCTTTCCTAGCCTGAAGGTTACGGGTGCAAGAGGAGGAAGGTGCTCTCTCATAGGTGGTTGGGTGTAGGTTGTATCAAGTGTTCCCTGCTCCTGCAGGGACTAGAAGCCCAGAGATGGGAGCTGACACTTTCCTTCCTCCCCAGGCTGCTTTCTGGGTACGCTTGTACTAAGAGCTGATACCTGAGAGGTGCCAGTCTCCTGAGATGAATTTGGCCCAGTCCCGCTGTTCTTCTCACTGGAAATTTCATCAACATTGCTTATATAAATTAATTCGTGTAGGTAATTACAGTTCATCCCCTGATTCTGCACCCCAGGCCTTACCTCTGTGTGTTTCAGTGGCTTTTATAGTCTCATAGTTGTTTTTTTCAAAGAAAGTTTTCCACAAAGGATCCCTTATTATCTTGTTATCTGGTTTGTTATGGGTATTGGTTCTAGACCCAATTTTTCAACTCCCACCAGACTGTGTGCCTGAATTTTAGTTATCTACGTGCAGTTTAGGTGTGTGATTATCTGCCTGCCTCTAGTTAGTTTTCTGTTGTGTATCACACTGGGCTGACCAAGCCCGTGTACAAAGATGTTTTTAATTTTAAAGATGTTATGTCTCCTGAGTGTGTATGTTGTTTTAAAAGGAATTTGAGTCAGTGTTGTTTCTGTGTTTGTAATTAATTTAAAATATTTAGTGTAGCAGCTAGATTTTTCCCTGTTAACTGTGCTTTACTGAAATTTCATGATCTACAGCACACCCTAGTGATATCTCGAAACCACGAAGTTAGACCCAGTCAGTTTTACTTTCTTTGTGCACATCTTAGGATTCCAGTAAGCAAAGCCAGGAAAGTAAGTGCCTAAATGCCTTCATATCCAAGATGGGAAGTGAGTTTACAAAACAAAAAACATCCTTAGAAATTGAAACTACAGGCAACTTCTCTGTGAAAAGAACATCTGTATAATGAGTTCACCTGGCTTGCAATCTACAGTGTTTGACATATTTAACAACAGATCACGGGGAAAAGCAGCCCAGGCTTATGTGAGAAGAGAGGAGAATATTTGTTGGGTTCCCATTTGGACGGGAGAAAGCAACCAGATGTAAATACAAACACTGAGGAGGAAGCATGCAGATGGGCTTCAAAGGTCAGAAACTCAAATCATCATTTACTGTCTTGTACCCAGAACACTAAAATTTATATTATCTATTAAATTCCTCTTTCTGTGGAATGTTAGGTCACTTGGTTTTTCAGGTGATGGTTCCTGTGTTTGATTTTCAGTTGCCAACAGGCTCTATATAATCCTGTAGAGAAATGTGCACCTTCCTAACATTTAAGGCTACCATGCCTTCATTTTTTCCTGGATTTGTGTATTTCAGTAATTTGATTTCTTTTGAATTGTCTGAACACACAGAATGTCAAGGGTTCTGAATTGGCTGCTGTTGACCCCATGATGGGGTGAGAGGAGAAAGCAGTTTTGAGAAGGACTGTGAGAGAGTGTAATTACATAGTCAAGAAGGAAGGCAAATATTTATCAGAGGTGAAATCAAACTGGTGACGTGTGGGTAGCACTGAAAGAAAGTGAAAGCAATATGAGCATCAGAGAATAGTACAGAATAATGGAACTGTAAGTTGTGGTGGCTGAAGGTAACCTCATATGAGTTCTCGAAGAGAGGCGGAGGATTCATCAGAGAAACACAAGTTAACAGTGTCCTGACCTCCCAGCGTGTGACAGCCGTACTGAGCATCCTCTGTGGATTCTGCCGAGTTCTGTATGGCTGGAGAGGAAATGTTGTTTTCTGTGTGTGCTTAACCTGCAAAGAACTGAGGTATCCCAGACAAAGCAGGCCTGGCCAGCAGGACAGGCAGTGCTGAGGCTGTTATGTTCAGGAAGGGCCATGAAACTCAGACAGGTACAAGGCAGCCGATACCCTCAACCAGCTCGCCACTCCAGCTTGGATCAGCTGGGGGATCTGATCCCATATCTCTGTTTTATGTACAGAGCATTCCTTGTCTATGTAAGGCAAAGCTGAAGATGGGGTCCTGCTTTCTGGCTCTCTCACGCATGAGAAACCTCTAATACTTTGGGGAGAGACAAGTTTCCTCTCAGACCTCTGCATTTCACTCTTGTCAGGTAATCCGAACAATAATGGAAATGAGCACTTTGTTTTATGTAAATAAAAACAAAAAGTTTGCAATAATTTATGGTATTTATTTAAATGACATGCAAATTACTTTGTGAAACTTAGGGGGGAAAGCAGCACAACTGAAACAGCACAATTGTTTCCAAGAACATTCATTTCAAATCCACATACAATATTTCATTCATGCTTAATTATTTCCCCAATGTTAGTCTAAGCATTGCTAGTTTCCTTTGTCTTTTTGCTTTTGCATGCAGCATGATTAGCAAAACTGCTTGTGCTCTACCAACTCCTGCACATATGGGGTTTAGCCTCATTGTTCAAGGGGTGGAGCAACAAGCAATATGAACACTCATGCTGCCAAATTTGGCACACGTGAGCCCTCCAAAGTATACAGATATCACCCGTTTCATTTAAATCCCTGTCTATATTTTGCATTGCTACCATAATGGCAACTCCATTGTCTGGGTGTATTATTTGAAGCAGCTTTTCTCCCATTGTTTGTGCACTGTAATCCTTGAGGTTTCTGTAGTCATCATGAGCAGCTTACGTGAAAGAAATCACTTAGCTCGCTCAGATCACTCTCTCTGAACCTGCTGGCAAAGGAGCAGGCCACAAGCTAAAGCATGAGACCTGTGATCTTCCTGAAGAAAATCTCTTCAGTAGATTTTATAATTTCTTGCTTTTACTGGGCTCTGTTCTTGGGTGTGGACTCAGGGTTCTCTTTCATCCCCTGTGGGTTTTTCTATGATGCACGATGGGAATATAGGCTGGAAAAAAAGAGTAATAGTGCTGGCTGTGGAGGTGTAACATAACAACATGTTACACACGTTTCAAATACTAGCAGAGACACAGCTACTGTTTGACGGGAATTAAGGACAGTTGTTTATTCTGACAGCAGCAAAATCTTGGCCTTTTATCCTTCCGTGGTATAGCTGGATTGGCACATCCTGCTGTGAGTCTTTCCAACAGACTTTTGAGAAATTATTGCTTGTCAGCTTAGGGCAGAATGAAGAATCCCCTGGAACTTATCATAGAAAAAGAGCTGCCCAGTTCTTTCCCTTTCTAGCATTCAGTCACCTGCTTGGGCAGTGCCCTCTACGCCAGTAGAGGCACTTACCTCTTGTGTTTATGTATCTGCACACTGTTGTAGGTAAAGTCATTTGCCATTTGCTGTTCTGTATAAATTATGCCCGTTACTGGGTTTGAATGCACATCACTTTACTCCTTATGCAGTCATCTGTAGCATTTTTTAAGGCAGTGGTTCTCAAAATGAGGGCTGCAGAAAGCCAGCAAAGGGCCCCTTCATAGTTTGCAAAGAGTTTCCAGTTCTTTTTGTTTCTAAAGTCTACATCATGTTATAGAACAACTATAAATATGGTATAAACACTGCTCTTCATTTGGCTTAGCTCTTCAGAGACCCCTGTTGCAGCCACATAGGCATTAGGTGATCCAGATGATGACACCTTTGTGGTTGCACGTTATGCTAAGAGGTGACCCAGGAGACAATATTAAAATAGTAACTGTGTAAGTCTGAAAATCTCATTGTAGCACATTTGAATATTTGCAGTGACTTATGGAAGCTTTGAATGTGGCCCATCATTGTAGATAGGAACACCTTTTTTATCTTCTTGCCTCCAACTTAGCATATGATAAAAAATCAGGCAATGCAATCTGTACAAGCTTGCCTCTTCCACCCCTCTCCCTGTCTGACTGTGAGCTCCCCTCCTGCCTGCCACACTGTCAGAACTCAGACCCAGAAATGCCGGAGAGAATTGTTCTGTATGTTGGGGGCCAGAATTACATGTAGCTGAACATTTACTATTTTCGGACAAGCATCAGTACACATTATGGTACACGTTTCTCAGACCACTAAATAGTACCAAGCACGGAAATGTATCACTGATGTTGTTCCAGACACCTTCAAATGTCATCCATCCTTGATACTAGAATGCTTTGTTCCTTAACTGAATTTACAACAGACATTTTAGATCTGATTTTGACATTTGTCTACTTTATGTATGCCCTTTAATTAGGGGTTTGAAGAAACCTCAGATGCACTCTTCTTAGATACATTCTGCAAAAGAGTGGCAAGCTTGCAGGTATTTTGTGTAGCTATTTTTTTAGCCAGGATTTTATTTCCACTTCAGTGTTCATATATGCTATAACATATAAACATGTAAGCTAATTTTCAGGACACAGAATGGCTGTAGCTTTTTTTTCTGAAAAGGTCACAAAATGACTTCTCTGTACCAGTAAACACAATTAGTGAATTAGGCTGCCGAGGAAGTAAAAAACCAGAATAAATGACTGCTGTAAAAGAGTCTAAAGAAGAAGGAGATAGGTTATACCATTTGCAGGTAAGGTTATGCTTTAAGTACCTTTAACAGCTTGCTTGGATAGCTCTAGCCAGCAATGTGTGCTCTATTCCAAAGCACCAGCCTATATTTCTGGATCATCTTTCAAGACTGAGATGATATAAGGCAATTAATAGTGTTTTGTGACCTTCTGCACCAGCAGTCCATCTCTTTGGCATTGAAACTGATTTTGCCCAACTTGGCATTTTATCACCTAGGACTGCACGGGGGGGATCAGAGAGACACCTTTTACAGCAGCAGTGGAATGATTTAGTTCAGTCAAACTGTTCTTCAAATTCACGGTTTCCTACAAGCTGATGAGGCAAACCTCTTCTTTGCTTAATGTCACATAAGGTACATTGAAAGGCTGTGAAGAGGCAGATGTTCTATAGCTTCACTTCATATGCAAAAACCTGTTATATTCTTTATTTGCATTCAATTAGAAGTCAGACCCTGATGAATATCTAATGTAGGAAATGGGGAAAAGATTTGCCATCAAGCATATGCTTTGCTTGTAGTGGGTCTCAGTAACCTGCTATTGTGTCTTCCTGAAGCGATTGGGTCATTTCTGCTGCATTATTTACACCTTCGAGCTCAGAGGTGAAGAGTGTTAATAGGTGACAATTAGAGTTATGTTCCTGCTTTTAGAAATGTTGCCTTTTCTCATTCCTTTTAAACAGCCATTCTACAGTTGCAAAATTTCCCTTACTAAGTGGCTCTGTTTTAAGGATTTAAATGCTGCAGCATTACTTTCATATTCATTTTCTTTTTTGATACAGTTGTGCCTTGTTTGATCTTGTGAAGGCTCCCCATTTTTCTGGCAATCCAGGGTATAATATGAGGAAACTCAGAAGTTATAAAACTGTTGTGTTGTCAGGAAGGAAAACGTTCAAATTATCACTATAATATGAAGCAGACTCTTCCAGAACAGCTGCTGTTATGACACTGTGAGAGCTGTGACACTGTAAGAGCACACATACTAGGGCATTACAGCACCAAGGGAGAGATGGAGCTTGTCTAGAGCCCTGGACATCAAAAAGATATAAGCAAAACAGCTTTTCATCACTGCAACAGAGGGTTTCCCAGATTTCAGGGGGAAAGGAGAGAAATCTCATACCCTTCTGAACTCAGATGTGATCAGAAACCTGCTTTGTTTCAGCTTCCATTCCTTTCTTCTCTGTGGACCACTCTCACGATGTGTTCTAGAGAACGTATGACATTTCTTCCTTTTCCCTCTTTTCTCCTTGCTTTGATCTAAGACTGTAAATTAAACCATACCCGCCCATGTCCAAGCAATGCATCGATACAAAAGAGAAACCTCAGGGGTATTTTTAGGTGCTTTGCAAACTTAGGCAAATGGATGAATATTACTTAACGCGTGCCCCAAGTTTGGAATGGCTTTTGTCTTGCCATTGTGATTTAAAAACAAACAAATAAACAAAGATTTTAAGAAAACAAAAAGTGTAACTAAGTGAAGCAATGAAACGAAATCTGTCACATACAGTTGCCTAATCCCCCTGGTTTCTCTGTGAATCTCTAGCACAGAAGAAAATTTAGAGAAACAGCTTCTTTCTGTCCAACAAGATTAAGTGCCTCATCATAAAAAAAGAATCTGTCATGGTTTCCTGTGAAGGTAATAGGTATGCCAGATAATTGGATCAGGTGTTTCTGGCCGGTTCCTTTAGACTGAGTGTGCTTCTGATGGGCATTTTCTTGAGATGTTGAAAGGAGCACGCTGGAAGCCAGAATGAATCATTGTTTTGGTAGCAACAGCCCATCTCCAGCTGAAATCCTTCATGGTGCCCCTTGGCCTCTCTCTTAGTATGTCAAAAGCTGTGAAAATGTGCAATGAATGCAGCACACTGAGGACAGGCTGAACAGGCCTGCAGCTATTTTGGGTTCTGCTGTATGTTAGGGAAGGACTTGACAAAAACCTGCCAAGTGGCTCATCAGACCAGAATGCCGGTGCACCATTGCTGTGATTGATTTCTGATACCTGCCTATGACAGATGACTCTTCTGGGGGGTGACAGGGAATGTGCTTTTTTGTCTTGGTTTTTAAAAGCGTGGAGTTCCTAGTAACCTGAAGAGGAAAAATATGTAAAACATCCTGATACAGGAAATTAAATAGTGAATCAGTGCTGATAAAAGAGATGTAGGAAGAGCGATGACGTCTAGTACTTCTAAGAGCCCAGCACACTGCAGAGAATACAGAATCACAGAATGGGTCAGGTTGAAAGGGACCTCAGTGGGTCATCTGGTCCAGCTTCCCTGCCCAGGCAGTGTCATCCCAGAGCACATACGTGGCACTGGATTGTGTCCAGACAGTTCTTGACTATCCCCTGTGAGGGAGACTCCTCACCCTCTCTGGACAATCACTTCCAGTGCTCAGTCACTGCACAGGAAAGAAGTTTTTTCTCATGTTCAGGTGGAACTTCCTGGGCATCAGTTCCTACCGTTGCCTCTTGTCCTATTGCTGGGCACCCCTGAGCAGAGCCTGGTCCATCTTCTTGGCACTCCCCCTTTAGATATTTCTACATACTGATGAGGTCCCCTCTCAGATGTGTCTTCTCAAGACTGAACAGCCCAACTCCCTCAGCCTTTTCTCAAAAGAGAGATGCTCCAGTCCCTTAATATAGAGAGAATACAATGAGGGATTGACAGGATCTGATTTGGAGCAGGACCACCTTGAACTGCTCTCACTCCACCAGCTCCTGGAATTAAAAAGCACGTGAACACCTCTCTCAGGTACTAATTTCTTGTGAAGGGTGCGTGTTGAGGTGCATAAATACATTCTGGAACAAGTGACAGATCCAGGCAGAACACACAGATGCCCGGAGACGCACGGAGCAGAGCTGTTCCTGCTGGCATTCGGAGGTGCAGGCTCTCCCAAGGACACAGGGGAGGAGGTGGGGGATTTCCTGAGGTTACAGGTGAGGAGATGCTCCCGAGGAGTAGGAAGCCGCCAGGTGGAGCCGCCGGGCAGCACATTCCCGTTGACTTCAACAGTCATGAGTTTGTATGAATGTAGCATGATTTGTGTATATCCTTCCAGGATACACTTTGCATTGTTATCTTAAATTTTCATTTTAGTAACTTTTATCACATTTAAAAAATAGACCTAATAAATACCTGCTGATGTGGCCCTAAAATCTGTGTTTATTTTTAACTGGAGTAGTGAAGTAATCATTCAGTTTTGGAATAAAGTGATAAAAATTCCCTCCTTTGCTGGTTGGCAAACTTCATTGCTTTTAATATTGCCCCTTGGAAGGCTGCTTACAGCTGGAATTTGGGGTGTTACTTTTTAAAATGTACGTGGCATTTAGGTTCTTTGTTCATTTTAGGAATTACATTTGCCTTTTACATCCAAATCGTAAAAATCAAGAGCACCAGTAGACCTGTAACATTTTGAGTTGTTACACAGAGAGTTATTTTATGTGATCGTATAAAGCATGGGGAGGTTAAGAAGTCCCCAGTGCAGCCACAGGAAAGGGACAGAAATTGTGAGTTGTATTTCTCCTTCATTTCCTCATCCTGCTTTTTTGTCTTTTCAACATGGAACAGGGGAGATGGTTTACCTTAAATCAGAAACAAAATCATAATGAAGGCTTAGTTTACAAAACCAAAACCCTCTGTTAATAACCCACTCTTGGGGAAATGGCAGCATTTTTAACATTAGGCAGTAATTTTTCCAAGATTGTACTGGTGTTACAAACCAGTGTGATATTTCAGGAGCCATATGTGGCACAGCTGTTGTAACGCTTGTTTGATTACTCGTGGTGCTCTATCAGACTGGCACACTGCACTTTTCTGAGCTGGTGACTGAAACAAACCCGGGTGAAAACCACGCAAAAATATTCTGAGATTAAATTCTCAGAGCAGGGCCAGGGATGTCCTAACAGCTCCTCTCTTCCTTGTCCTGTATCCCAGCTCAGCTGGGATCGGGATGTGCTGTTCCATAAACAGGTTCCTAAAATCATTAAATCATAGAACAGTTTGGGTTGGAAGGGGACCTTGATGATCATCTCATTACAATCCTCTGCCACGGGCAGGGACACCTTCCACTATCCCAGGTTGTTCCAAACCCCGTACAACCTGCCCTTGGACACTGCCAGGGATGGGGCAGCCACAGCTTCCCTGGGCAACCTTTGCCAGGGCCTCACCACCCTCACAGGGAGGAATTTCTTCCTAATATCTAATCTAACCCTAGTCTCTGTCAGTGTGAAGCCATTCCCCCTTGTCCTGTCACTCTTGTCAATAGTCTCTCTCCATCTTCCTTGTAGGCTCCCTCCGGGCACGGAAAGGCCGCAATGAGGTCACCCCGAAGCCGTCCCAGCAATCCCGATCCTCCCAGCCTTTCCTGGCAGGAGAGGCGCTCCATCCCCCTGAGCACCTCGGCCTGTCCCCTGCCCTCGTGGCAGTGCCCCACCCGGCACAGGGGCCGGGGAGTGTCCCCGGAGGAGCAGCCGCACCCGGGAGCGGGTTGAGCCCGGGGGCGGGAGGAGGCGGCGGCTGCACAGCCCGGTGCCCGCGGACGGCCCGGGATTGCTTCCCGGGCCCGGCGGAGCCGACCCGAGCCGAGCCCAGCAGAGCCCGGGCGGTGTCAGCCCGGCCGAGCCCAGCAGAGCCCGGGCGGTGTCAGCCCGGCCGAGCGGCGGTGTCAGCCCGGCGCGGGCAGGGCCGGCGGCTGCGCTGCGGGGCCGCCCCTCCTCCGGCGCCGCCGCAGTGTCGTGCCCGGCCGGGCCCGGAGCCGGGCGCTGCCGCGGAGGTAGGCGGGGGAAGGAGGATGGAAGGGAGGAGGAGGTGGAGGAGAGAAGGAGGGAAGGGCCGCGGCGGACGGAGCTGAGCCCGAGCGGGCCCTGCTGTGCCCGCTCCGCTCCCCGGATAGCCCCGGCCCGGCCCGCGGGGTTCCCTCCCGGGGAGGGCCCGGAGAGGCCGCCGGGGGCTGCGGGGCCGCGGGAGCCGCTCCAGCCCCTGGGGCCATCCCTGGAGCCGGGGGCATCCTTTGGATACAGGGATTACACCCTTAGAGACGTTCAGGCCCCACCGAACCCCCCTTAGGCTCAGGGAACCATCAGGGCCCGGCGGCCGCGGGCAGGGCCACCCGGAGCCGGTGACCCAGGAACGCGCCCAGGTGGGTTTGGGTGGGGTTTGGAGGAACTTTGGTGCGGTTTGAGTGAACTGATTTCTCTTCGCCTCTCGCAAGTCACGTTTAGGCCGGAGCGTCTCTTCAAGCAATAGTAAACCTGGAACGGGGCGCTGTAGGAAAATAAATAAAAAGCTGGCTGAAGTGTAATTAAATTTCGTCTGTTTGAAAGGGCTCATAATTACATTTTATGCTCAGCCTATTTTAGTCATAACGTTTTTAATAAATTTTGAAACATTCAGAATACGTTGATTAATTTTAATGAGGTGAAGTTTTATGGTTTTTTTTTTGCAGTGAGTCAGGGAAAACATCTTTAATTTTCAGGCTTAGTTTAGATTTTGAAGATACCACTGCAGCGTGCTGCACCAAAAACCTCTACAGGGCAACAGCTCTGCTATTTGTGTATTCTTGATGTCAGCTCTCTTTTCTTTCTTAACTGTAAGTCTGATTGTTGGCTCCAGTATCAGCTAGCTGATGCAAGTGGCCTGTAACTTTGTTGAACACAGCCTTGAAAATGGAGAAACTGGTTAGGAAATGGAAAAAAAAAATCATTCTTAATTTATAAATTCGAAAGACATTGAGTATGTGTGTAAAACTTCAGGGGCGGAAGGAGTTATGGCCGGTCTTTCACAGATACCGTGTAATTCAGCAGACCAGGTGAACTGGATATCCTACGCGCCTAGACAGGTTAGATGCCAAATTTCCTTCTATATCAGTGGAATGACATAGTTCCCACTGAATATTTACCTGCATTTTTAGGCATCCGGGGGCCTTGTACAATGATCTTCTGTGTTCCTAGAAGTGGTTTGTTGTAATCTAATGAGTAAATTTGTTGCCTCTTGTGTTAAATAAACCAATTAAATGCTTTGATAAATTTACATGCTTTGATAAATACACAGAAGAAGTAAGCAATGCTCTTAGGGTCGCAGTTCTTACAAAACAATATTAAAATGCTCTTTAATGCATTTCAATTGAATTCAGATTGTCTAACAAATACAAGAGTTTTTTACCCTCTCCTAATATAATTGAAACTAAAAAATCGAACATCTAAATAAATTTATAGTCAGCAACATAATTATATTATTACAGTAAATATTTGTAGAGGTAGTGAATCCTCATGTTTGGGAAAGAAGAGTACTGAAAGCTGAGATAAGAATGGCAATCAGCATGTTTTAATCTTTACACCACTAAGTAGGAGTAAACCCTTCTTAGCAAAATAACCTAAAATTACAAATGCAGAGCAGGTTTAAAACTGGTGTATTTAAACCAAGTTTTACTGGCTGCCCATGCCAGACATGATTTAAATCAGACAGACCACGTGCTTTGTGGATTTCAGGTACTAGACCAGGCTCTAAAGGTAGGATTTTCAGAAAGTGATGATTTAGGAGCACAGGTGCTCCTCAAGCCAACAGTATGTGTAGGGACCAGTGATGAGACAGTCGTTCTTTGCAGATGGGAATGTGTTGATCCCCCGTCTATCCACCTGCTTTTATTGAAATAGTTAATGAACTTCTGGCCTGGTCAATCATCAGGTCACATCTCTGTGCCCACTGTAGTTTGTGAAGTCGTGTTCTTGAGTCTGCCTCGGCTGCTGAGTACCTTGTTTTGCAAGGTAGTGGTTTTGCTCCGGTGCTGTTCTGATGTTCCTTATAAAAAGTTGCAGTACAGATAGAGCTGTTGCTGTACAATTGAGACAAGAAATAGTCCTGTGTGATCTGGACACACATGCTTGCATAAATGTTTGCTGAGCCCTTGAAGTTAAACAGTCTGAAGATCTTCAGAGAGCACTTGTATGCTTTCTAGCACTTGTGTGGAGATTCTCACCTCACATCCTTGCTTATCACCAAATGGTGTCCACCACAATAAAGATAGCTCCAGGTAAGGGGACTTAGATCTATGCCCTCTTTGCCTGGTGGGTTTGGAATTTGTTTTTTTTTTATGCTGTGCACATTGCAGAGATGTTTACTGAAGAGTTTTCTCAGTTAACTCAGTAAGAGGCTGTAAGGAGCAGTGAGGACAGCTGGGTGGTGGGCCAGGCTGTGTTAGAATATCTGGTTAGAAAATCTCCCGTGGGGACATTTGGGAAGGTGTTCATTTGGGAAGGACAGTGAGCCCAAGGGTTAAAAGCGCTTTTGCTTGTCTAAAGTCATCATTCTGTGAAGGGGGAAGTAGGGTGATGAGATGGGAGTGTAAAACTGGGAAGAGCTGAAATGAGGTTCACACCACAGGGTAATCTGAGGACCCTCTTTAATTTTTTGCATTAGCAGGAATTTGAGTGAATTTGGTACAATGCTGTTATTTTAATTCTTCATATGGCATTCTTCTTCTTAGGAAAACCTGTTGGTTGTATGTTCAAAGTTGAGATACAAACACATGATGTTACCATTCCCTTTGAATAGGGAGAGCAGGATCCCTGCTCACTTTGATCCCCTATCTTTGAGGTGAAAGAGAGAGCATCGTCTAATTTAGAGAGAAGTACAGAGTCTGATATCTCGGATGAGTATTTGGGGGAGACGACAAATATAAAAGGAATGCAGTAGAACAACAAAGGAAGGTCAGTTAAACAACAAATCGTGCTTTCTCAATGGCTTCGTGTTCCAAAACTCTTGGGTTTGGTTTTGTTTTTTTCTCGAAGTGCTGAAGATTCTCAGTGCCATGTGAAGTCAGTAGGAGCTGTGGGGACCCCTCGACAGCTCTGAAAGCTGGGCACAGTCTTAAGGATGTTGACATTTCTATTTCTCCATTAGAGCAAATCCAGTATTTCACAATCCTGGTATTTCTTAACATCTGTTGAATTCTGTAGGGAATAATTTGGTAATAGGATCAAATTGCACTTTTGTTTACGTGTCAGTTACACAGTCAGAGTCTGTAAATATTTTTGGCTATCGTCTGATTCTACCTCTGACACACAAAACTTACAGCTCCTTTTGTTCTATTCTGTTATTGTATTGTGAAAATATCCTGCTTTGATGGCCTGCAGTGCATGATTAAGAAAGTATTGCTTACTGAAAATTGCCTGATTGAGCACCTTGATTCTTCACTGGAACCTGAAATTTTCCAAGAAATTCTTAATGATATGACTTCGTAAAACATCTCTACGATGTTGATCCACTCATGTGTCTTTGTGCTGAATGTAGGAATCTGGGATTACTTTACATGTTGTAATACGTGGTTTATGTTTCAGTGGCTCCCACTAGTGCTCTGTATGTACAGTTTAAAAAAGACAACTTGTATGTGCTGAGCATCAGCTACTGTATTCACTAATGTTCACTGCAGGATTTAAAATACAGGGAGTATGCTAAGAGATCATAAAAATACTTGTAAGAGTTGAGAGAAATGAATGCTCCTTGTAATGTCTGAGACTTTTGAGTGTTATGCTCGCTCACATTCAGAATTAAGCAGGAATAGCTTTTCTGTGTCAAGAACTTTATTCAGTAAAGCCAAAAAAACCCCAAATAAGTGTTGATTTTGTGAGTGGAAATTTCCTTCAGGGAAGTTTTTTCTTCTTGAGAGGAGTAAAACTGTAAAATAATTCACTGTGGAAAGACTGCTTATGGTTACTTGCATTCCAGCATGTTTCTGCTTTACCTGATAAGCAGTTATGAATTCGTGTGTTTGCCATGCTCACACCACCAGATAGCAGTGGGACTTCTATTTTTATTACAGTCTGGTTTTTTTCACCTTTAGGCCAATTGCACTTCGAAGCTGGTCACGAAAGGGTGTTTTATTTATTCAGAGGAACCCCAGGGTAGAGCTGATCACCTTTGCACTGCTTGCAATGCCACGTCAGTGCAAGAACACGTCCTGGTGTTGGCTGTGTGGAGGATGGAGTAAGGCGGGCGGTTTTCTATGGGCAGCCAGCTTCGGCCTGCTGCAGTAGCCTGGGGCTTCAGCTTTGGGTGTCTCTGCTCACAGAACATCATTTCACATCTATTACAGTGAGATTGGTTTAGGAAATTGTGGAATTCCGTTGGTTTTACTGGGGGAAAGCAGATAACACTCAGCGAGAGCCGTGTGTGTTGCCAGCTCTCCAACTCGTGTTGTCCCTCCCGTGCTGCAGAGCCTTCATGCTGTAGAGCTTCATGTGAGACATTTGTTGGGTTTAGCCCTCAGAGAAGATGCAAATTCATTTCAGCACATTGGATTAGTCCTAGGGCATGCTAAGGAGGTGCAGGACAAGCAGGATTCACCTTCTGTCTCCCTGAGGGGAGGAAGTGAATCCCGCAGCACTTAAGGCTGCCCTGGTGCTGGTGAGGAGGTTATTCCTGAGTGGCAAACTGCTCACCCTTTGCTAGGAGGGTAAAGGCAAACACTTAATTGTCTCATTTTCCATCATTCCCAGGCTTGGCAGTGTGAGCTGTACCAGTTGTATATTTGGGTGGTTGGAGTTTTTTCCCTATTCTAGGTCAGACAGAGCAGCCATTTGTTTATTACTCTGAGCTTGAATCCCACTGAATGAGATGATGTGTAACTCTGGAAGCAGAGCATGTCGCTCTGCTGTCTCTAACCAGCGCACACTGCCATGCTGATCCACTGCTGTGCCGTGGGCCTGCCAAAAACCCAAAAGCAACAGTGGTAAAATGATGACACTAGGATGTTTTCTTTAGACTGGCATGAAGATGAATGAAGTAGTGAGAGAAATCAACTATTTGATGAATTTCCTACTGTGCCTCTTTGCTGCTGTGGAGTATAAGCAGTCCCTTCCCAAAACCCAGACTTTTGTTTAGTGTCAGCAGTGCTTGCATACTGCAGGGATGTGGATGATTTGCAGTCAGCCATTTTACTGCAAAAGAAAGCTGCTGCTGCCACAGTAGTTAATTTTTAATATGAAAAATGGTGTGATACCACTCCACTTTCACTTTGCACTGAGATCTATTCAAGAAAGACTTGAAGACAGGTTGGCATGGGCTGGGATAAGAGATGTTCTAGGGGCTGAAAATCAAACGCCTATCTGTTCTATAGTGCTGATATTACATGTACAACAAGAAATCTGCTGCTTGTGTATATGTGATTATGTTTTTAATTCTATCAAATACTTTTTTTTTTATCCCTGCAAGCCCTTTCCTCATTTGGTGTGCAGGGTGGGAGGTATTTGCTAAATGAGCAGCAGTAGCAAGTGAATGGGGTGGAAAAGTTTTGGTCTCAGAGAGTTCATTCTCAGGGACAGGTCTCTGCTCTGTGTTGAGGACATGTCACAGTGTGTAACAGGTCCCCTCTCTCTGCCTCCTCTTAGATGAGAGTTGTCTGGTGTGTGTGCTCTAAGTCCTGACTGCTGTAACATACACCCCTGCATTTCTGATGGGCTGTCTCCAGAGCGTTTATTCCCAGTCCCAGGTCTTTCCTCTGACTTTCCTTCTGTAATCTGTCCCTTCCTCAGCTCTTTGGTTTCTACAGAGAGCCTTCTACCTTCAGAAATCAGCATGGAAGCATTTAAGCCTGTAACAAAACAGGGAGAAGAACTGGTATGTGAAAATAACCAACTGATTTGTAGCAAGAATTAGGACAGGGAGAAAATACCTGACTGATTTGTCATTTACAGTCTGCTGGTTGTGGTAGAGTAAGGCTCTGCTTTGTCTTTTTCCCAGAGTTGTGTGTGATGCTGAACACACGTGAGAATTGCTCACGGTAAAAGCCATATACTGTAGAACTGCATAGCATTGAATCACTGAATTTCTCAGCTCAGCTGGTTAGAGCTTGGTGCTAATAACACCCTAGGTTGTGAGTTCAGTCCCTGTTGGGCCATTCACTTGAGAGCTGGACTTGATGATCCATGTTGGGTCCCTTTCAACTCAGAATATTCTGTGACATTTCTGTGAAACCCAGTTTTTTCTGGTCTCCTCTGAGGTTTCGTTTACAGTTCAGTTATTGTCAGCTGCTTGCCAATAGAGTTAGTTTTCCCAGAACCGAAAGAGAAAGCAGTTTTGCACACAGTATTTCCTGTGCATCTGTCCTTTTTGTCTTACAGTCTCATGAACACCGGTTTTATTCCTGAAATTCGTTTAGCAGCCAGATTTAATCTCTGTTGCAGTGATCAGAAGATAACTTACAACGTTCTTTCCAGGATCTTAACTGGCCAAGATGCCCATCCCTGTTGATGATGTGATGCAGCTGCTCTGCCACGTCTCTGAGGCGAGGGGGATGAAAGCTGCTGTCAAGCACTCTGGTCGGGGAGCACTGCTGGCAGGTGCCACAGCCTTTCTTGGGGGTCTGATGGGAGGTCCCCCTGGAATCGCTGTAGGTAAGTGTGTTTTGCTTTGGGAACAAGAGGGTGGTTAAATCCCTGAGTGGAGAAACTTGGCAGTCTGTGTAGTAGGTGTAGGTTGAAGGAAAGGGGCATTCAGTGTTGAGATTTCGTGCCCCAGTGGGGAGTGAAGAGGAGAGGAGTGAGGCAGGGAGGAAGGAGCACAGAGATGATGGCAGCAATAGGGGGGATGTTGGTACCTGGTGGCACAGAAGAAAGCAAGCTAAGGTGTAGAGTGAGGTGAGTAAGCATCCTTAGCCTTAGCATGGGACAGGATCATCTTCCGAATGATCTTTTTAAAAATTATGTTTATTTCTTTATTTTAAAAGTTCCTGCAATAATTTCTTGATGAATTTTTTGCCCTCTGGGATTCATTATCCCCTGTCACTTTGGTTTTTTTCCTAATATGCAAAATTACAGGAAAGGCGAAGTCTAATAGTAAAGAGCTGTCTCTCCTCTGTAACTCTTGAATTAAGAGTTGTCTAAGTTTAAAAGCTGCCTTGTCAATGAAGTCCTGTCAGCTCTGGTCCTTGAATGCTTCTTACTCCTGCAAGCAATTCCAGCAATTTCACGGGCTTATTGGTATTGGAGTGAATTGCAATATTCCTGTGTGAGGGTTAGCAAGGCTGAGTTACAAAAAAATAAGGAAATTGTATGTGAGAAGTGATAACAGAAAATGCAAAGTGAAGCTATGTACTTACTCCTATTACAAGTACAAAGCTTAATTAATAGCCAAAATAGTGTTTTGACAAACATGACTGAAGCTGTCAGGGACAAAGAAGGGAAATTAAGCTTTTGTAAGAAATTTGTAAGCTTAAAATCAGAAGTAAAGATAATAATGCAATAATGTAAGTGGCCTCATTCTTGAGTGAGGTGATGAGAAACACTGAAGTTATTCTTGGATATGTTCCCTCTTAAGTGTTTGTTTAGGCCTTCCTAATGTCTCCCAGTCCCAAGTATGTATAAATAACCCTGAGTATTTAGGACACTAAATACTTTCATTTACAGTTTCAAACAGCCTGGATGACTGTGGGACTGGGTAGCAGGCATTGTACTTCTTGCTGCCTTGCATTAAGAATTAGAGGATGAGTTACCTTCCATCTGCAACAGAAACTGGAGGAACTTGGAGCAATCCTGCTTTCTAAGAACTGCTTGCTCTGAGAAGAATGGACTGTGGGTGTGTTGCCTGGGGGGGAAAAGTGTGATCACATAACAAATCTTGTGCCAATGGATGTGGAGCTTAGACATCAATACTTTTAGTGCCTTTTGCATTAAGTGCCCCTAAATCAGGTATTGATGTTCTCATAAAAGTCCCTTGAAGATGAATTCAGCCATCGTAGGCTTTCAAGTATTTCTGTGGTATCATGGGAAAAACTGCCAACTGAGGAAAAGCTGCAAATTACAGAATTTTTGTCTAATGAAAAACTGCATCCCTGGGAGTGCATAAATGACTTTTTAGGAGCAGTTGCTGGGGGTGGCAGTTTGGAGGGAGGGTGGGTTCTGACACCTCTCCATGGTGAGGGTTCTCCTTCCTTCAGCAGGGTGTGTGCTCTGGGCAGGTGTCAGTCCTGTGCATTGCTGTGGTGCATGTCAGGCTGGTGTCAGAGAACAGTGTGTAGGACTGCCAGGCTGCTTTCCCAGCAGCAGCCCCAGTCACAGCAGCTGTAGAGGATCCCTCTGCTGTTCCCTTGATGACCTGGAACCCTCTACTGACCCCGAGCGTGTCCTGTCCAGCTGGTGTGGGTGGGGGGTGGGTTTGGTAGATGAAAGCATGAATGTGTCTAATGGGTTTGGTCTCTGAGCACCTTCAGGGCTGGACTTCATGGGAGTAGAGGCTGCAGTGTGTGACTCTAAAGAAGCAGAAAACTTGGATCAGTCTGGGAATCTTTAGTAAGAGTAGTGTTAATGACACTGATAAGGCAGTTGTTGGTCTGGTGTTTTCCTTAGGCATGGTTTTATTTAGTAGTAGAGCTTATCTTAAAGAGACCAGTGTCCTGGGGAGTGTTCTGTTTCTGATTTCTAGCTTGAAAGTATTAGCATTGGTTGTGTAAAGAGTTTCTTTGTGATTGCTGTGAATGTAAGGTGCTTTAGAAATCCTTCTGAGTGCTTTGAGTATTGTGTATAAACCTAGTTAAAGAAGACACATAATAAAGGTGGGAATGTTGTTGATGAAGACTGTGGATGGAATTTCGGTCTTTAACTGGTAAAGACCAACAACTCTCTGTCTTTTCTAGGTGGAGCATTTGGTGGATTGCTTGGTGCCTGGATGACTTCTGGACAGTTCAAGCCAGTCCCTCAGATTTTACTGGAATTGCCTCCTACTGAGCAGCAGAAACTCTATGGTGAAGCTGTTGATGTTATCAGGCACTTAGACTGGACTGATGTCGTGCAGCTGACTGCTCTGGTCATGGGCAATGCTAGTCTGCAGCAGAAGCTCACAGCAGTGCTGGTCAACTACCTCTCCAAAGAGCTGAGGGCACAGATAGAGTACGGAGAATGAACCTTTGCAGAGCACGCCTTTCACACTGTAATGGATTTTATTGACAGTTGTGATTCTGCAACATAGCAATTATTAGTTACCTAATTATAAATATAGGCAGATCTGACTATTGTTTGGGTGTTGGGTTTGGTGTTTAGGATTTTTTTTTTATTATTTTTGTTTTGTGTGGATTTTTAGGGATAGTGTTAGATTGCAGCATTAACTGACACTGACTTGCTATGTAATTTTTAATTACTTTGCACTAGGACTAATTCAGATAGCTGAAGGGAATTATGTTTCCCTTATGTTAATCTATCACTAGTCAAAATTTTTAAAGTCATTGTGTTTTATTTAGGAGATTTATTTCTGTTTGTGTAAGTGCTTTAATTTTTTTCTGTGAATGACAATAAGGTGCCAAAGTATATAGGGCACTTTGAAGGGTTTTACCTACTGTCTGTTTCAGTCTTGCCAAGGGAAATTATAAGACAATATGTTCTTCTACTGTGAACTCAAAGGACTCAATCCTTACTATGTTGTTGGTCACATTTTTATTGTAATTCTTGAGTTATTTATTTCTTTATGTAAGAAGTGAAGCAGATGCCTAAACAAGATTTCAAGCAACAAGAAAACAAACTGTGAACAATTTCAGTTCAGTTTTCAGTTTCATTCTCACCAAGTTTCTGGTGCCCTATAATGGGAAGGCATGGCAAGAATATTCTTTTTAAAAACCGGGGAGCTGAGTCTGCTGCCTTTATATTGGCCCTAGCATCAGGGTTGTTATTTCAGCATTGGTTTCTTGACTGAATCTGAACAGCTGGTCCTCTGTTTTCATTAAAATATTCATAAGAAGCATCCTAGTGATCTGTGTTTTGTGTTAAATGAAATGAACTCTTTAAGAAGGAAGCCAGGCCTGTACTGGGCAGCCAGCAGTTGGCAGCAGTGGTGGTGGTGGGGTAGAGGGATGTGCCAGCTGCAGTTATTACTGTAAGCTCAAATGCCATGTTGCTGAATGTCCCAGCCAGTTGTTCACATTTGGTTTCAAGGCACTTGTAAAAGAAGTTTGGAAGTAGAAAAATGTGCAGGTGTGCCTTCTTTCTATGTAAAAACAAGTGAAACTGCTCTGGCAGTTCATTTTTTGCTTAAAATAAAGGTCTAGCTCTCTATGTGTGGTAAGGTTTCTAGAAGTTGAGGTTTAAATGATAAAGCTTTAAACTCAGAAGTTGCTGTTGTATACATTTGATTAATTGACTTCTGGAGGTACCATTTGCCATTGATAAATTCAGTGGAGCGCAGGGCAGTGATTGTTCTCAGCATTTGATAACACTTTCAGTGGTGTGAAAGGGAAAGTGAATGATAAGTGGGCACTCTTAACCTTGTCACAGTTTCATAATGCCAAGTCTGAAATGAGTGGGTTTTCTGTTTCACTGACAGATTACACACACTGCAGCTTTTTAAAGATTTTACAAACTTTGTATATGTGTTTTAAAATACTATTTTTATGACTGGAATTACTTCTATTTGCAATTTTCTAAATATGTCACAAATTAATTTAGTATTTCCCTTTAATAACACACTGCTAACAGTGGCAGATGATTGAATGATCCAGTGGGATGGAACTTGCCATCTTATGCTCGGCTGTTCAAACCCAGAATGAGAGGAGCTGACATCCGAGTGCAGAGCAGGCCATAGGAAAGATGGGGGTTCCAGTTCATCTGTGATAATGTTTAGTATTTAAAGAGATGATTACAAGTTTCAGAGTAGTTCAGACATCAATATCATGACCTTCATTTTACAGGTATTCATAAATTTGGGCCCAAACATAAGTAGTGAATTGATTTTTATCACTTGTAGCAGTGTGGATGGAACTAGTGATCATGTGAGTCTCAGCCTCTGCTCTTCTGTGTTATTCTCTTTCTTGGAGTACTCCTTGAAACACTTTTTATTACCCCCATAGAAATTATAAACTGGCAAGAACTACAATCTTTTAGCCTTCGCTGTGGTATAAAGGGGGCATGTGCCATATGGATACCAAGAGAAATGTCCATGTAGTTGCTAATCTGGTTTATGTCAAACCCCAATGCTGCTGAGCTTTAGACTCCATGCCACAGAGTAGCATGGTCTCAGTCATTATATTAAATTTAACTTCTAGAGTTTTTCAGATGACTGGAGTAGAATCAGGAAAAAATGAATTGGATTCTGTTTGTTTTCTGAATCATTATTTAGCAGGTTTGATGCTCTTGAAACTTCTCAGAAGGTGGCAGGTTTTCAGAGTGGTAGCAGTAGGTTTGGAGATTGGTGTGAGACACATTTTACTGCTGGCAATAGAAGAGGAGAAATGAGCTGAAGTGTTCATCTTTAATGAGTTTGGACATAGGAGAATTAGGAAATAACCTCTTTTGATTGCAGAGACCCTTAATTACTGATGGAGAACGGGCATGGCACCCACAACGGTTTTGTTGTTTGTGTGGTGGTAGTTCTTGACAATTCACGTTGCTGAATGCTGCTGAAAGTTCAAATTGTACCTTTATTGCTCTGTCTATAGCCCTGTGCTGCCATATCAAGGTCACCATGATATTTGGTATGTAGCCTTATGTGGGGATTTGGGCAAGTTAAAAGAACTCTTCAGCAGATTAGATCATCTGAGGAAAAGACCAGCTGCCCAAGAATGTCTCTAATATCCATCTGTTGCTGTTCTTTGGTAAAGATGTGGCTGTCCACCCCTGCATCCCTTGTTGGTGCTGGAAACAGCCACAGGCAGGGGATGGCATCTTCTGAAATCCACTCCAGCTGTATAACGTTCAGGCTGAGTGTAAGGCACAGCTATTGCCAAGGAAACAAGGTAACACGGTGCCAGCAGTTTTGGGAAGCAGCTGAAAGAGTCACTATGGGGAAATGTACATATTTATGTAAAGAAACCATCTGTGATGCTGGTTATTAACCTGGTTTGGTTGAAGATGTGACAGAATCAAGCTAGGTTTTCACTGGCAGGTGGTGTATTTTTAGTTTGCAGTTCCTTTTTTTTTTCTATGTGGGTTTTTTTTTAAGCTTTCTGATGTCAAAATAGAAAGCAACACAAAGTGTTATGTTAGCAAAGAGAGGGAGTATATATATATTCTTAAAAGGCAATCCTGAATTCAAATATAGATTAGTAATTGAGATGTGCCATCTAGTGGCAGATTATTTTTTAAACTCATCCTTTCAAGGCTGCCTCAGTATATGGATAACACAGTTACCTTTTCCATGAAAAGTAAGATTAAGTTCTTTTTTTGCTCTTACTCTGTCAAATTCCTGGCTTTAGTGAATTTGTATTTGACTGCAAATATCAGCCCAGCTACAGACTAGACTAGAATTTATATGCATTCCCTGCTGAAGTTGTTTTTTTGGTCATAATCATATGTGAGCTATGACAGCACAAATATTTACTGCAGCTGCATGTCACGTTTAATTATAGTGAGAAAATACACAATCAGGCAGAGGAGGGCGGTTTACTTCGTGATTACTGGAGGACAAGTGGATTTTGAGAGCTGAGCAGCAGCCAGTTTGCGAAGATGGATTGACCGCAGTAGAATTGGCGAGGCAGGGAGGAGTTTGTTTATTGGAGAGCTGCATTTCCTTGTTCAGTTCCGTCACCTTCGAGTCTGCACCTGCAGCAGCTCTGCCTGGGCCCACACAACCTTTGGAGCGGCCTGTGTGTAACTGCTGATTGCCAAGATCCTGCGGGACTGAGGAAATCCTGTCTTTTGCTGGTCACTGTCAAAGCACAAACTTCCTAAAGGTCCCATTCCCAATGCATGGCAGGGGCTCCCCAGCTTGATCCTCTGGAGCAGCATGAGAACTGCAACAGAGGCCTTGAACAATATAAAAAAGACATTAAACTGTTAGAGAGCATCCAAAGGAGGCCACGAGGATGGGGAAGGGCCTGGAAAGGAAGCCGTATGAGGAGTGGGTGAGGGTGCTTGGTCTGTTCAGCCTGGAGAAAAGGAGACTGAGGGGAGATCTCATTGTGGTCTTCAACGTCCTCACAAGGGGAAGCAGAGGGGCAGGCACTGATCTTTTTACTCGAGCCCAGTGAGAGGACTCGAGGAAACAGGTGGAGCTGAGTCAGGGGAGGTTTAGTTTGGATATCAGGAAGAAGTTTTTCACCCAGAGGGTGATTGGACACTGAACAGGCTCCCCAGGGCAGTGGTCACAGCACCAAGCTTGACAGAGCTCCAGAAGTATTTGGACAACACTTTCAGGCTAATGGTGTGGCTCTTGGGGTGTCCTGTGCAGGACCAGGAGTTGGACTCGATGATCCTGATGTGTCCCTTCCAACTCAGCATGCTCTATGACTCCATAGAGAACAGTGCTGGTGTGGCTCACATCTCTGCTTAGTTAGATACTCCAGTTCTCATTAGCTGGAGGTTTCACAGGGTTGTGATGAGATCCTGTATTTACCCCCTGCCTCTGGAGTGCACAAGAGCTCTGGAAGCAGTCCTGAGATCCCATGAACTGGCTGATGCTGAGCGTGCAGCAGGCAGTGAGAAGTTCACCAGCAGCAGTGATCTGCCCAAAAGGTGAGCAGACAGAGCTACTGTGAACCTCAGAGCTGAGTTCTGCAGTGTGAAATATGCCCTCACAAAGGAAGGTCTCGTATTTGTCATGTCATCTCTACTTTGTGCTCCAGTATGAAAAGTAACAGGGATTAGTGTTCCATGGGCAGTTTTTCCAAGGGCTCTGTCCTCCCAGGGCTGCACACCCTGCACCTACAGAGGGGCTTTGCTGGAGAAGAACGCCCCCAAAAGAGACAGTCTCCATCTCTCTCAGGGCTCCTGAGGGCTGCTGGCAGGAGGGGGTGCTGTGCAACCATCTCTGCCGGGCACTCACGTCTGGGAATGTATTCTCCATTTGATGGAATGGCATCCCTCCTCATCCAGATAGGCCTCTCTGTTAATTGTTGTTCTGGTGCTTTCACACACAGATGCTTCCAGTCATACATTATTTTTTGCAAAATTAATATTTCTGTTAAAAACTGCAGGTTCACGTGGAGGTTGAATTTTGCAGCAGCTCCAGCAGTGCTCACTATTGGAATCCGGGCAGACTCAGGGGTTTGAAACTGTGTAGCTGCAGTGGTAGGACCTGCTGAGCTTGGTCTTCATCAGCAGTTTAGCAGCACTTGTGCAGCCACAGGATGTAAAAGCCATGCTTTTTTTCCCCCAAGTAAAAGCTCTTACAGAGAAAGCAATAACTTCTTAGGCTGTCATTGCTTGATCAGCTGATGTATAGCTCCAGACTAATTGAAGAGCAGACTTTCAGCTGGGTTGGAAAGCTTTTAAAAAAACCAAAGGCCTTTGCATTACAGTGAACTAAAGCTATTAGCCCCTAATTAAAACATGAGGTTTCATCTCTACCTTTCTAGAGATCACAGAAATCTATGTATTTTTCAGGCTGTAAGCCAGAAATCAAACATTCATCACGTAATTGCAGTAAGTGTGTGCTAATACTTCTCATTAAGTGTGATTTATGAATTCCAGAAGAGCCTACGAGGTAAATATATAAAATTATTCTGAAGTCTGCAAAAATGAAGGTATTCATTTCGTTGGATGACTGTTCAGCAGAAGGATTTAATGTGAGCATTACAGCTTTCAGCATTCCGTAAAGACACTGCATTCGGGCACCTGTACCTTTGCAATTCCCTCCGCGTCACTGCTGATCTTTCACCCAAGATTACCCTTCATCTGTCGGCAGGGAAAGCAGTGTGGTTTGAGGGCAAGCCCATTTTGCTGGGCCTCAGAAGAGGTATCGCCTTCTTTTGCTCTTCTGCTTGTTTGCTGAGTGACCTTGAGTAACTTCCCATCTAGATCCTATATGGAGGTTTTTTTGTTAAACGTTTTGTAACCTATCAATAGGAAATGGTGTGTTACAGAAATGTGATAGCCCTGCTGTACAGCTGACCATTCTCTGATCCTGCTGTCAGGACATAAGCATCAAAGAAGGAATGTAATAAGTGTTAGTAGAAGTTCACAGCAGTTGAGACAAAGAAGAAACTGCTAAGTTCTGAAATGGAACTACATTCTTTGTGGCAGGGGAATGAAAAATCTACACTAGTGTTTGACCTTAACTAATTAGACCCTGCACAGGAGTGTCTAGCAGAGTGAAAATGTTTTGTACTCCTTATTTCCTTATCAGCCTCAGTGAGCAGGAGTGATTTAGGGTGAAATTAAATCATTCCTATACTCTGACATGCTGCTTTGGGAGTAGAGCATTCTCAGATTACCTTGTAGGTGTAATATGGAGACAGAATGAAAGGCTTGTTGTTTCTGTATCAGTCAGTGAGATATGATGAATAATCAGTCAGTGAAATATTATGAATAATCTTGGTAATTTGGGGTCATTATAACAAAATAAGACTTTTGACTGCCATCTGCATTTACTCAAACCCTTCTGACTCTAAGAATCCTATTCTTCCTGGCCAAAAATGAGGGGCCCATCTCCCTTGCTTCTACCTTGCACTTCCAGGTAAATTTGAAGCCCTGCATAACCAGGTTTTCAAAATCTTAACTTAAAGGTTTGCTCCCTCTTAGGGCAAGGATAAAAAAGATGCAACAGCTGAATGTAATATTTGGGTTTGGGAGAGATATAGAGTGCAAGAGCAAATGATTTGTTACTCAAGAAAGCAAGGAACAGAGCAAAACAGTTCAGCAAATACAATGTGGAAGCTGAATACTTGTTGGAGCATTGGGAGGAATCAGCTGCCTGCTCTGTGCCTGTTTGTGAGCCAGAGTTCACGCAGCAGCCTCTTGACCAAACTGCAGTTTATTAATTGCTTATGCAGGAACAAAGTCGGTAATGAAAGGCTAACCAGGGTGCTGGCGAGGCAGGCTCCTGGATGTGATTTTGCTGGTTTCCATAAAAGGGGCTTGCATGCCTTTTCCTAGCCATTCTCTCCAGGAATCCGTGTATAAAAATATTTGCTCCACAACCACAGCAAACTGGCAGCCGCCTGCATACTTGAGGCTTTCTGCCGGCTCTGAAGTTTAACTCTGCAGGAGCCTGTACTGAGGCTGAGTCTAATCCTAATTTTGGGCTTTCATTTGCCCAGCCCGGCCCCGTGGGGCTGGTGCCGCTGACAATGGCAGCAGCACATCCCCGGTGAGTACAGGGCGAAGATCAGCCTTCACATTGTGCCACTAAGGATAAGTAGACCGAGGATAATAAGGAGCACTCTCAGAGTGCTTTACGTCTTCAAAGTGCTCTGCTGCCTGCTAACTAATTAAGCTGCCTTGTGAAAAAGGTATGTGTTTCTGTTGTGTGTAATGTAACTGTGCTGCATTGTTGTGCAATAAACCAAAATTGGATGGTGTCTTCAGATAACAAACAGGAAATCAATTAACCAATGACTGGCTGCTCACATCCCGACAGCTGGGCCAGCTTCAAAGCTGCCCCGTGCCTTTTGGTTGGCCTTGGTGCATCTTTGGGAGCCTTGGACATTCATGGAAAACAGCAGCTGCAAACGCCCTCACGAGCCTGCAGTCAGCAGAACTGTGGTACTGGTAAATGCCACCAGAAGAAAGATAACCCTGATTGTACAGTGCTGAGCTCTGAGTGGCCTATTTTCTCTCAGGAAGGATCTTCAGGTCACTGGGCAGATTTCTGACAATACAAGCACGGTGCTCAGCAGTGGGTCAGAAGACAATGGGAAGGTTAGGAGAGATGGGAAAGGAAACTGAGAAGGTAGTGAATGTAGTTAGGTCACTGAATAAATCCAGGTAGCAGCCACATCTTGAATAGTCTATGCAGGCTGTTTGATTCACTCAGGTTACTCCTTTTGGAGCCAAAAAGGGCATTACAGAGCTAGGAAAGATACACGGAAGGATAACACAGTATTAGAGGGCACTCGTGTAAAGAAAGATGTGCTGATTTAAACTGTTCAACCTGGAGAAGACACTTAAAGGGGAGAGATTTGGTAACATCTGTGAATGGCACAGGGATGAACAGGAGGAATAATGCCGTGGCAGAGAAGGCAGAGTGCACCCACAGAACTGCAGAGGTGAAAGGAAGTGCTTGTTCACACAGTGTAACAGGGAATTGTGGAGCTCATTGGCACAGGATGCTCTAGGTGCCAAAACAGAAATGTGTTCAGAAAGCGATTAGGCAGCTTGATGTCAGAGGGGGTTGGTCACACAGGTCCAGAACCAACCACTGCCTCCAAAAGTTTCTCACCAGGGCCTGAGAAGAGACTAAAGCAGCAGAAGTATCGCTCTGTAGGTGCCTCCCTCGTGATTTTGGGACAGGTGAACTCTGGCTCTAGTTTATTAAGTCTGCTTTCATGTTCTCCCAAACCCATGCTGCACACCATTTCTGCAGTGTTGTGCCAACATATGTGCTGCTGTGAGTAGAATACGACGTATGTGCTGCCAAAGCAATCGTGCTCTGAACAAAGCGTGGTATGCTTTGTATTGTACAAAAGGGTTTTCCTGTGATAGGGAGGACCTGCCCATTTGCCTTTGTGCCTTTTATCCCACTCAGGAGTGGAGCCTTCCTCCCTGAGTGCTTTCCTGTGTACAGAAAAGCGATTAAACAGAGGTGGGAGACACTAACCTCTCTTGGTCCATCAGTTGCAATCAGTTATTTCATGGTCTCAGAACTGCAATATGAACTTAAAAATTAAACCAAATATTGTTATTGCTTGCATCGCATGGAAAATACCTCCAGAATCCAAAGCACTCAGCAGTATTTTTAAAGAAGAAAAACTCCTTTATTCATACCCTTATAAAGTGGAAGTTGTATTAAAACATGGTCATGCTACTACTTTATTTTGCAAAAGGGAAATTGTTTGACAGAGATTACATGGGTCAAGTTCCTCATGTTTCATTTTGAATGTTTAAGGGTTCTCACTGAACTGATTTAAAATTCTCCTTCTCCTCCCCTGTCTTGCTGTTCTTCCTAAACCTGCAGCCAGGAACCCACAGCTCACAGAGGCACCTGTTGTGCAGGGCTGGTTCAGATGGAGGGATGCCCTGCCCACTGTAGCTGCATCCTACCGGTGTAGCTGGGACACCTGGCACCAGGAAAATCCAGCCTCCAGAGGCAAATCCTGGTGGATGAGCAGGAGGAGACAGTTCAAGTGCTGTTGGGTGGGAGGCAGAGCTGTACTGGAGGTGATTTTGCTCACACAGCTGTTAACACCACATCTGTTCTGGACCAGCCTGTGAAAGTTTATTTCCAGGGAGCTGCATTGCTTGTGCTCAGGTAATGACCAGCTCCTCTGCTTGCTTCCAGCACAGGACCCTTCCCCATCTCCCATAGGGAACAGCATTTACAGTGCTGGGGGCTCCCCCATTCTTCATGCATTGCCCAGATGGTTCTTCTGAGTGGTGAGGGCACTGAAATGAGGGGAAGCTGTGTAGAGGAGCGACCCTGTTTTTACCCCTAACTTGTCAGGTCTCAACCAACAAACACATCCTTTAGAATCCCTTCTGTGACACAGCCACGTGCTGGGCTTTGGCTACTGTGTGCCCCCGAGGAGAGGGGGAGAATGTCAGGTGGTGTGAGGGGTGCTTGCTTGGTGATTGCCAGGGTGCTGGTGATTGCCAGGGTGCTGGCAGAGCTGCTGCTCCAGAGGGCTGTCCTTGGGCTCCAGGGCCATGCTGTGAGGGCTGCCCCAGCTCGGGGGCTACACCAGCTGCATTACAGACCCCATTTTTATGGAGGTAACATATCTTAACTACTGTATTATAGGGACAGCAGCGGTGCTGCTGAAGTCTTGCAGTAGCAAAGTGTGATGTCATCCTCCCCAGATTAGCACCATAGCTCTTTGCCAGTGGATTTTGTAGAGCCTCTCATCGTTCAAGCTGTTTCCTTGCAAACAGATGGCTGCAGACTGTGACATCCCCAGTGCCTGTGGGACCCAGCACAGACAGAGGGGCTTGCTCGGTCTCAGGTGTTGTATCTGCCTTGAACCTGGTACTGGTGGAATGAACAAATGCAGGGGCAGCAGGACACCCTGCAGGACAAGTCCTCCCCCAACCTCGGGCCGGATGTGACTGAACCAGCCTGTCTCTGCTGAGGTTTACGGGTAAGGCATCTCCCCCGTATGAACTGCAGCAGGAAGCTGTGCTGCAGGGGCCCTGGCAGGGTTAATGCACAGCATCACTCCCCACTGTGCTCCCCTGGGGTGTGCAGACAGCTGTGCTTAGGAGTGTGTCAAGGAGAACAGCTGGGTCCTGCCGAGCCAGTGAAAAACAGCCTCTCCCCACAGAGAAGACAACCCTCCAGGTGGTGGGAGGCTCCCTGCTGCCCACGGAGCTGTGTGGGAGGAAGATGACGGGGCAGCTGCCCTGGTTCCGTGGCCCCAGCCATAGAGGCTGGACTGGAGGGCTGGTGCTGGGTACCTGGGGAGCAGGGCTGGCTGCACAGGATGTGCAAGGCCTTATGGTGGCATATAAAAGACCTTTGAACTATGAACACCACTCACAGCAAAACTGCTGGGCTGCCTGGGCTGCTCAAACAGTAAACAAGTGAGCTCAAGGACGTCTTTGGAAGGATCTGAAGACTCACGTTGGTTTGTGTGGAACTTGCTACTGAACGCTCATCAAGTCAGAGGCTTTGATGGAGCCAGGAAGCTGTGACCTGGGTGCTGGTGGTTCTGGTTTGTGGCTTGGTTTGCTGGCTCACACCTCGAGCGGTTTGAGCCATTTGAGACATTTGAGAATGGTTGTGCTCACAAAGCACTGCCCTCCTGCACACTGCCGGGCACAGGGCTCGCTCTGGAGCTCTGGCAGAACCCACGGGCCACACATGGGTGATGTGCAGCTCAGGCAGGCTCAGGGGCTCGTCCAGCTTGGCCTGTGAGGTGGCCATCGCAGGCTGAAGACTGCACGAGGATGCGATGTGTGTTGGGGGACGTGGTTCCTCCTGCAGGCCTCAATGGGAGGGGGAACAAATCCATGGAGAGGCATCAGTGCCACACTTACTTTTCCCTCTGGTGCCTCTGGAAGATCCTTCATATATGAAGCTCTGTTCTTACACAATGTGTAAGTCTTCCTGTAGAAACCACGTGTGACTTTTTTTTCTTGTTGCTGTTAGAAGAAAAGAGACCTGTCTAGCCTTGAGTTAACGCCTTTTGCTTCTCAAATACATTGCTTGCCAAAAGTTCTCATCAAAACACATCGTGTTTAGGGAAAAAAAAAAGAAAAAGGAGAGGCTAGACAAAGCCAGCAGCATTCCCTTGCTGCATGGGGCAGTCTGGGCAGCAGGATCCCTGGCAGCAGGATTGCTGATGGCAGCAGATGCTCTGCCCCAGGTTGGTTTGACCGTACAACAGAAGGAACTGCACGTGAGTGTTCTGCTAAAGTAAAACCTCTTATCTAACTCCTCTCCTCCTTTCTCTCTCTTCTTCCTACAGTAGCAGGCTGGGGAGGTTGTGTAACTCGGCCATAAACCTCTCCGTAAGAGGTTACGGAAAACCTGGTTATTGCTTCGTTGCTTCTGGGCCTTACTGGAAATGAAGCCAAATGCCAACATCAGAGTCCACATTCCTCAGCACTCGATACCACCTCCCTGCCTGCCTCTTCTCCTCCAGCTGCTGCACAGGATCACAGCACTGGCTGCTGTGAGGTTTTATGAAAAAGTGCACAGGCAGAAGAGGCTCCTTCCCACACACCTGTGTGGCAGTGGGGTTGTTCCTGCCTGTGATGTGCCACATGGAGCAGACCTGGCTGTGTGTTGCCCCGCAGTGCTTTACACCACAGTGTGCAGCCTGTGCTGCCCTGGAGCACAGTGTTCCTCCCTGGGGGCTCCGGAGAGCAGCTCCAGCACTCAGCTCTCAGGCAAGGCTTTCTTGGAGCTGCTTTGATGTATTGTGTCCACCATGGAAGTGACAGTAGTGTAACATCTCCCTGCCAACACCTTTCTTACAGTCCACGGCCTGGAGCAGAAAGACTCAAAAACAGAAGCCTGTATTTTTCATTGGAGACACATCACTTCACAGCTCAGCAGCAGCTGGGACCATCTGTGCTCCTCAGTTCCTCCTGCTAATCAAAAATCCCAGGCTGAGGAACATGGGAAACTGCCTTGCAGCAGCAGTGAGTCGGAAGAGGCTGTGGGCTGTGGCAGAGCCAGAATTCCAGCTTGGATGGAAACAGTGTTTGAGTAACTGGAGCAAGGCTCTGGCTGAGCAGCTGGCTTATTTCTCCTGGCTGAATGCTTGTGAATGCTGAGTCAGCACCATGATGGGAGCTGCGGTGTGCCTGGGCTGTGCCTTGGGATGGCAGAACACATGGGTTTCATTGAACCTCTTTGATCCTTTCAGTTTATTCACAGATCAAATCTCCCTATTGCCTTTCCTTGGGCTTTTGTGACTGGCTGCTGCACCAGTGCCATCCTCTTCCTCCCCTTCCAGCTGCCTGAAGAGCACAAGAGAATTTTTATTATTTCATGCTTTACTGCATGGTCCTTAGCTCTGTTTTCCTCTGTGCTGGAGGATTCCCAGCGGTTTCAGCAGCTCTGACACTAATGTTTGTTTTGCTCTCCATGTTCAGCACACTAGTGTTCTCACTCCTGACAGCTACAGGGACTGTACACTGGCTCGTGTGTGTCTAGCTGAAAAGGAACCATTTTCCTGCAGGCCAAAAAACTCTTGGATTTTTCTAAATGTGCCTGGGCTCCAGTTTCTACTTGAGGAAGCAGAAGGAGCATTTTTCAGCCAGTATGGTTTCCTGAGGCAGCACACCCCAGGATCAGGCAGTGCCAAGGCTGGAGTGCAGCAGGGACAGCTTCACCCTGCTGTGCCCTTTGGATCGTGACACCTTCAGGCAGGGGCTGAGCATGGAATCCCTTCTGGCAACTGATCCCCACTGGGATCTCCTTGCTTGGGAGCCCTGCAGGAGGAGGAGGTGACCCCACAAAACCCCCATCCTGCAGATGTTTCCCAAGGTGAGCACTCAAGCTACTGCTCTTTTTGTAGTTGCCTGGGGCTGCAAACTGTAACAAATCTCTGGTAAAGGCGTTTATTTAGCTAAAAAAAGAAAAAACCCAAACCATCAGGAAGTGCCCCATTAATGCACTGGAGATTGAATCAGGCTGGAAGACTCTAGGCTGGACTGTAACAGCACTGCCTGTGATGTAAAACCCATGTGTTCAGCAGGCCAGAAGCCAGGAGCCCCAGGCTCTAATCCCAGTGCTGAGCTCCGCAACTTGGCTAACAGAGCTACAGGAAGAGGGGGAGCGGCTTTATTTAAATTTCCCCACGTCTTCCTGGGCAGGATCCTTTTACCATACACATTAACAGTTTGAAGAGTCACTGGGTTTCTTGGGGCTTCCATGGCAGGTGTCCTCTTGAACCTGTGGCCGCCTCCAGCCTTTCCATGCCTCCCTGCCCGGCAGGAGCTGCTCCGCAATGCCTGATGCTTCCTGCACAGCTCAGAGCTGGGAGCTGGATACCAGCAGGGAATGAAAGGGGAGAACAAAGTGCAACACACGAGGCAGTGCCTGAGAAGCCTCTGAAAGTGCAAGTGCTCCTGGGCACCTCCGAAACACTGTTTCAGAATTGCAGTGTATGTGATGTGAGCCACCCTTACCGGTTAACTCAGGTGTGTCCCAGCTCTTCCACCCTGAGGGCTGGAGCTGTACCAGGGGCTGGAAGGTGTGTGTGTTTCCCCAGAGGCCATCAAAACAAAGGGGGTGGGTTGTTTTTGGTAGAGTTTGTTTGGTTTTTCAGACTTTTTTTTTTCCTGCTGTGATTAAGAAAAGCTCTTGCTCACCAAGAAGGCATTCGCTAGAGGCATGTCTGTCTCTCATTAGTGGATAAAAACAGTTCATAGCTCTTTCGGGGCTGATAATTGTAAGACCTTTGAACACATGAGATAAAGAAAAGCTGATCTCAAAGAGAACTAAGGATTAGGTTCAAAACTGGAATACATCTCTGGAGCCAGTTACCAGGACGAAACTGGGAGTTTCACTTCAGGAGCAGGGAACTGGAACGTCCGCAATGGACACGGATTCAGCAGCTGGGCTATTTTTGGCTTGTGAGCCATTTTAAATGGCTGTTTATTTTTAAGGTCATTTTCTGTTTGCATAGCATGTACACCCTTCTGGTGGGTGGGAGGCATTGTAAAAACAGTCACTGCTGTGCAGAGTTAGGAACTAAGCTTGGAGAGTGATGGAAAAAACAGAACTCGGTGTACTTATTGCTTTAAAACCCAAAAACATCTGCTTAGGTCATAAGGTTTGTTGGCCCACTCTAAGCTGTGTCCCCACCGGAAAAATACCATTCCAATTAATACAGACTACTGCAGGGGATTGCTAAAGACCTGGGGAAAGTCTGTCAGATGATAACATGGCATAAATAGAAAGGAAGCATCAGATTCAGATTTTTTTTTTCACTCACCCTTACCTTCAGGCAGTAAATAGAAACCCAGAGCAGTTTCCCCTCAGCTGAGGAGTCTGAACTCGTGCTGGTCAGCCAGGCCTGAATCCCAGCTCTTGTTTAAGACTCTTGTTCAATAACAACACACTTTATTGTCCTGTTTTCCTGGCTTCTTCCTGTTGGCCATATCTTTATTCACACACAGTCAAGTGATACAAATTCATTGGAACAGTGGCAGTTTATCAAAGACATTAAGAATGATCAATTTGAACTGAAATTTAAAAAACCCAAAGTCTGGCTGTCTGTCAAGCGATGCACTGCTTGTAACAGGTCATGGTAAGAAAACAGTTTATAACATTGGCCCATGTATTCCCAGCCATGTTGCTTTTCCAGAGCATAAAATACATGATAGAAAAATACACTAAAAGTAATATTGGAGATTGTAGAAATGTCTGCTGCAAAAAAATTGCTGTTGTCTGATTTCCTGTATATTTATTCCCATGCTACATTATGATAGAATACTTGGTTAAACACAGCTTATTTCTAACTTAATTTGAACTTTAAAGTTGATCTCAAGTTAACTGTAAAGTCTTTGGCTCCGATCCTTGAGGTACATAAAGGACTTTAACTTTGGACTTGTGAGACTGACAGACAAGAGGTGAGCCCACAAGTGAGAATTCAATGCCTTGGGCAGCAGCCAAGGAGGGAAGGGGAAGTTGGAGTGCTGTACTTCATAGGATCTTAATTTGGGGAAATATTTTCCTGGATTTTTCAAGACTTGTTAAAAGTCTTCCCTGGGCTGCTCTTTTACCGGGTAGGCTTGAGTTCTTCAAGTTTCTAGTAATCTGATATTTGTATTTGAGATCTGGGCTCTGCAGTCAACTCAACTTAGCTGAGCCAACTTTAGTACATTAGTACATCCCTATCTCCTTATTTCACTGCTCAGTGTAATTTTACCTGTCCCTTTCTCCTCTCTTTCCTCCCTCCTGTCCTGGTACCACCCCCACGGTCTCTTTCCATGTGAGAGCTGGATGCTCAGTGCTTTGCTAGGGCTGCCCACACCAAGCCTCATTCAGAGCACCATTCTCTCAGTGTTTCCAACATTGAGAGACCCAGGTGTAGACACAGAAGCCAGTGCCAGCCTTACCATGCCAGGATGAGCAGCGATTCCCTGGGGCTGGCACTCTTGCAGTGACAATCTCCGGCAACGTTCATGGAAAACGGCCCCTCTGCCACGACAGAGGAACACACTGCGAGCAGGCAAGCGTGTCCAACTCCAGGACTTCTTGCTTCTTTTTCTCCCAAGAGCCAATCTCAAAACACTTCAAAACAGGAGTTAGTATTGCTGTGTTTTTGTGGAGAGGAAGGCTAAGGCACTGAAGGGCAAGCTCGATTGGCCATGACTGATCTGCAGGTCTGTGCCCCAGTCCCTGCTATTCACTGAGCTGTTCTTCTCTGCACACACGTCGTATAAGACACGTTCTCAGAGGGGCAACCTCGTCTCTGCTTCCCCCACAGGCACCATATACAGAGGCCCAGATCCACCTTCCTAGGCACGGCCTCCAGAGAAAACATCAAGGACACACACTGGAGGCCAGACATCGGCTTCCCAATGTGTAAACTCCACCGGCTCCCAGGGAGGTCAGCTATGGAAAGACGACCAGGACACTGGTGAGGTATAAAACTCCGTGTCTGCTGGCCACCGGTCAGCTTTGTCGTCGTCAGACTTGTCGCTGTCATCGCCGCTGCAGGGTTCGTAGCCCTGGATGGCAGAGCAGATCGGCTCCGCCTGCCTCAGATCTGCCTCTGCCTCCTTCTTCTTCTCTGCCAGCAGCTGCCTGTAGCACAGGTTGCAGACCCTCAGGGGCTTGGGGGACAGCCGGGGCATCAGGAACCTCTGCCTGGAGCAGTCAGCGCAGACGACGAAGCCGCACTTGCGGCAGTGGTGCCTTCGGGTGAGCGTGGAGAACTTGGTCTGCGTGCAGCGCATGCAGATGTCCGTCGCCTTGTCTGGGATCCAGGGAGCAGCGTGCTCCGTGGAGGGCTGCCGGCCTGTCTTCGTCAGCAGGTGCCTGATGCACTCCTCCAGATGGCTGATCCACTCCTTCCGCTCCGTCAGGGAGGCCGCGGAAACCACGAAGGACTTCTTGGAGGTTTTGATCATCCAGCGGTTCTTCATCTGCAAAGTGTCTGGCAGCGTCTCCAAAGTGACATCTTCAAGGGGAATGATGTGCTGGGAGTTGTACTTCCTTTTGTTGATGACTATGCTGCCGTAGACGAGGATGTCGTTGAAAAGGAAGAATATGCGAGGCTTTGGTTTCTTGCGGCATTCTTTGGTTAAAATCCCTTCTCCTAGAAGGACCCTTCCAGGCAAGGCTAAGGGCTGCCCGGAAGCCCCAAAGCAGTTTTCCACAGCAGCAATGCGCTGGCTGTTGATCTCGGTGTTTGCAAGATGGTCCACCATCTCCAGCTCACTCTGGAGAGAGGAAAACAAAGAGGGAAGTGGTGAAGCTGCAAACATCTGCACTGGGTGGGGGTGAGCAGGTAATGTCTGCACAGGTGAGATGCTCCTAAGGCAACCCCAGGGTACAAGTAATCTCCCGAGCACTCCGCACTTTAGCTTGTTACTTTTTAAAATTAACGTTCCAAACTTTCTGGCCTCACTTTGCAACAGCCCAGTCTGTACTGGGATAGTTCAGTTTGCAGCAATGGAAGCCCCTGAAGGCAGAGCCAGCTCTTCCATTACAGCTGTGCTTTTCACCAGTATAACTCTGTGCCCTTAGTAAAGGAAGCTGCTTGCTCTGAACCTGCTTTCATGCAGATCTAAGTACTAAGGAGTCATGGTACTGTGACACCTGAAGGGTACCAGGACCTGCCCTGTCAATCCCTCTTGGTGCTGGGAGATAAGTTATGATGGGCTAGACACGGGCTCAGGGAGGAGATCCATGGTTTTGGGAGCAAGCCTTCCATTTCTGACTGCACACCTGCTTTCTCAAGGATTAATTACAGACACCCCCCCCCCCCATAGCCCCATTTTGGGCCAGAGCTGAGGCAGGAACAAAATGAAACACTGGGGTATCACTTGTTCCCACTGGTCCTCCCTGCATGATAAAAACAGAAAAAAAGAGAAAAGGCCCTGTTAGTGTGAATATGTGAATATATATGAGCAAGCCTTTACTCCATTACCCCAGGGCTGCCAGTGCTTCCAGTTGCAAGACACATCATTCTGAAAACAGTTCTGCTCTCTGCTGAAGGGGAAGTGGAATGCAGCACGATCATCCCTCCCACAACTCCGCACCCTCCTTCTCATCTGGAGTTCTCAATCTGGAGTTTTGTTAGTCTGTTGGTTTCTGTTTTACTAGAAAACCTAGGTAAGGGTAACTTTGAAGTGAAAGCAAATGTTTGCAGTAAGGAAGGTAGTTTGGAGTAAGGAAGGCATTCCTTGTAAGTTCATTTTGTGTTGCCCCTTCCCCTCATGCATTGAAGGAGCTGCCCCAGGCCAGCTGGCCATGGGAATGTGAGTCACTTCCTCCTCCAGAGAGGTATCTCAGCCATCACGAGGCAGCTCCGAGATCACAGGGATGTGTGTTGCCCTGGTTCACTGAGCCACTAATGCAGAGCCACCCTTCACTGCTTTCCCTGTCCTCCTTGTCCAGAGTGCCTGCTACTGTGGAGGCTGGAGGAGAAAAGGAAGAGGAGGATGACAGCACGCCTGGTCCTGTGTGTTTGGGACAACGATGATTTACATTCTACCCTTGCCCTTCACCCCAAATCACCCTTTCACTATGCTGGAAGGGAAACCACACAGCTGCTGCTGAAGGCTGCTGCACACCATTCACCTCTTGCCTGAGCTATCTGGCAGATAGACAAGTCAATTCTGTTGAGTTCCCAGAATTTTCTTCTCTAGAGCACGGCAGGGTAAAAAGGCACAAGGCCAAGACCCAGGTTTAGCCCTGGGAGACCTAAATGAAGTGACCTACCCTGTAGAAATAGCTTTCACAAAGAAACATTGAGTGGCCAGTGCTCCTGAAGAGCCTCAAACTGGAGAGAAGGATGTGTATCCTCAGGGCCTCAAAGCACTAGAATGCATTGCATGGAGCTGGGACAGTGTTAAGCATATCCACTTGTGTGGGTGGGCAACAGCCATCTGAGAGGGTGACTCACCACATCCCACCACAAGCCAGATCAATCCTGCCCTGAGTTCCAGAGAGTGCTCAGCTTGACTAACCACATAAAACCCAATTTCATGTCAATATTGTGAGTCATTGAAAATAATGCACAGTTTGGCTTTGGAATGCAAGTACTTTGTGAATTGGGTAAATAAAGATAGCTGCTGAGTGTTATTCTGGTCGCCTTTCCTGGGAGATGAGAGCCTCTCCCTTTGGAACAAAATGAGCATATGAAGTCTAATCTATTTTATTGCTTTTGGTAAATATTTTTTTCCTGTTTGCCATGTCAGGTCAGCAGGGTCACAGTGCTTATTACCAAGTGCTACGTGTGTCCATGTGCCACATACAGCAGCATCTTATCCAGCTGAAATGAGGGTGGGAAGATGTACTTTACCACCATGCTGCTTTTCAGAGGCTTTTGGCATGGCAAATTTTGGGGCTGGTTATTTTCATCAAGATCTGTTGGTTCTGCATGTGATCAAAGACTAAGCAGTGAGTATGACTGATACTCAAAGGAAAAAAATACTGCTTGGCACTCCACTCCAGAAGTAAGCACGCCACGACTTTTAACAATGAGTGCTTGTTCACTTGGGATTATAAACAGCCATGTTGATGCATGCCAGGCAGAGCATTTCGACTTAAGTTCCTGGGTCACCGAGTCTGGGGTATGTTTTTCAGGACTGTGTGTATCTAAGGCTTAGGTGTACTGATGTAGTGAGCTGTTCTACCTGATCCTTCTGCTCTTGCCATCAGACAGAGGTGACAGTCCTGGTATCCATTGCATACCTAATGCACACCACATGCATGGGATGGTCCATGAGGATCAGCGCACTGAGATCTGACTGCTGAGCTCTGACAGCAGAAAATGCCCCAAGCCTCATCTCTCTGCAGCTCTCCCTTACTCCCTCTTTCTGCTTTGCTCAGCTGAGCAATGTCTCCTGGAGTTAGGGCTGGCATAAGCTCTTGCTCACCAGGCACAGTAGGCAGGACGCAGCCGCCAGAGCAGGCACTCAGAGCAAGCAAACCAGAGTTCCTCTCCTTCTCCTGCCTGAGGGGATTTCAGCTTGCCTCTCCCTCTTTCCCGGCATGCTGTAACTGCTGGGTGGAAAGGGGTCAGGCTCTGGCAACCCCCTTTCTGCCATGCTCATGAAGAACCAAATTCAGCACATGTACATTTTGGGACTGGCTGTCACATTACGACTTTGAGAATGTCACCAGCCCTGGCGGGGTATGGACTGAGCTACCAAGCTTCTTGCCACGTTCAGCACAGGGCCAGGACAAAAGGACTTGCCGAGCAGCGGCTTTTGAGGAGCTCAGACTGATGCTACCAAACCCACTCGTTGGCAGGCTGAGTTCAGCTGTGGCTCTTGCGAGTGCCAGCCAGGCTCAGAGGCGCCCCAGCAGCATAGGAAGGGAGGAAGGAAAACCCGAAACTCAAGGAAATGCCTCGCTCCCTCCCTCTCCCTTGCTCTATCCATGCACACATCCCCAGGCAGAACAGCACCTTCTGCTCCCCTCCCCGAGGCACAGGGAAAAGCCCCCCGTCAGGAACTCTCGGGCGCTGGAGCTGACAGGACCAATGTGACAACACTTGGCCACGCTCAGGCTGGACAAGGGCTCGTGGGAACGACACGCGGGCTGGCTGGCCAGGGTGGGCGACCACCGAGGGAAGAGACAATTAATTCCCTGTCCCTCCCAGCGCCCCAGAGCCCGCTGTGCGTCCCTTTGGAAGAGGCGCACAGCCCAGGCGGGGGTTCCCCTTACAGCTCCGCGGAGGGCGCACTTTCTGGGATTCTGGCACACGGCCAAACTTGGTAATTTAAAGAGACCCTCTTAAAAACCCCAACAAACCCGCCCCTCCGAGCGGCGCTCGGGTCACGCACAGACCCCGCGGGGCTGCAGGCACCGCACACGCGGGACGAGACCCCTGGGTGGGCAGGACACGCCGCGGGACCCCCAGGACGAGCCCCACCCCCCCGGTCGCTCTGTCCCCCCGCGGGCGGAGCGGCCGCCAGTCCGTCCCGCTCCCCCCGCCTCGTCCCGTCCCGTCCCGTCCCCGCGGAACCCCCCGACTGTCCCGGAGCTCTCCCAGCGCTGTCCCGCTCCGCACCGCCCGCCCAGCCCCGCGCAGACCCCCCCGCCCGGCCCGGACCCCGCTCCGGCCGTACCTCCCAGACCTCCCCCGGCCGCGCTCCCGCCGCCCGCACCGGGCGGATCCGCCGCGCTCCCCGGGCCGGCCCCGCCGCGGCCCCGCGGCCCGCCCACCGCCACCGCGGCCAATGGGCACGGCGGGACGGGGCTGCCGCTCCGCGGGGGTGCGTGGGTGCCGTGGGTCTCTGTGCCCGAGGGCTGCTTGTTCCCGGGGTTCCCCCGGGGCTGCGTGTGCCTGCTGACATCCACCGCGCTCCTGCACACCCTCCTCTTGACCCCACGAGTGTCGCGAAGATGCGCCCAAATCGGTGTACTATTTGGTTCGCTCGTGGTTTTTAAGTTTCCAAGTTTGATCGTGTCTCCTGCTCGCAGGATACCCTGTCGTGGAGGATGGTGCACAGGCATGACATCATATAAAGATTATTTCAGTGGTAAAATGCTCTCGGTATTTTGCAGTTTAGAAGGAGGATATAAATGGAACTCCACATCAGAAGAGAAACCAGAACTCTTACCAAGCTTTAGATCAGATCTTCTGACCACTTTTGTGATTACAGTTACAGACCACTGTGAAGAGAGCAAGCTGTTAACACCGAAATTGGCTTTGCAGGGAAATCCTTTGCATTCCTCTCTCCCACTGTATGGGCCGCAGGCCACCACATGTTGCTACCATGAGGTTGGTGGGATGAGTGGGCAGAGGCCATGGGCATTCCCCAGCACCCACTGCAGATGCCACAGGATGCAGGGCAGCTGAGCTCTGGCCCTTGTCTGGTGAAATAACACAACCCCCAGCTGCCCAGGCCTGTGCTGATCTATAATTCAGGTGCTTTCTCACTTTCTGTAATAGCTTTTCTATTTTTAATGGGAACTGATGGACCTGTCAAGGTATTAGAAATATTTTTTTTTCCAGGTTTTAATTTTCTTTGGAAATAATAATGTGGGCTGAGAAACTTATGGTGCACTTTAGAGCTAAAGTGCTTGGGCAGCCATGGGAGTTTCCACAAGACCTTATTTTTTCACACTTTGTGTTTGTGTTAGATGAGCAGATGAAGGAGGACGTGGACTAAGTTAATTGCAGTCTGTGGCTGCCTAGCAGTGTATGAGGGAGGATTACAGAGAGAGTCACAGATCGTTTACAAACCTCTAAAAACCTGGGAGAGCTCAGGACAGAGGGCAGGCTGGGCTGAGCACAGACTCAGGTTATCCTCGGGGCTTTCCTGTGGGGCCTTTTCTGTCCTCTTGCCTTTTCTGTAGAAGAGCAGGACTGAGTGATCTGTCAGTGGGAGGAGGGTGGGCTGCCTTTGCAGACATTCTTGCAGCTGGGAGCAGTTTTGTGTTGAGCCTGGCTACCAGCTACCTCTGTCCTGGCTACCTTGCAAGCAGTGTACTAGGTCTGGGGATATCTGCCCAGCTTATAAATTAATTCTCAAAAAAAATTTTTTAATATGATCTAACTATGGAAATAATTAGTTTTACATGATAACTATGCAACTTTACAAGGCACTAAAATAAATACCTCGGAATTTGTCTTAGCAGACTAATTCAGACCTAACAAGCCACAGATTATTATGTTGAAACTGTTTTTTTTCTCTTATGTGTAAATTATTCTGAATTTGCTCTCATGTTATCTTAATCATAGTCTTTATTACTGAGATGTAATACTTTGGTTTATTTTTCTTGTTGTTTCTCAGTATGCTCACCTGGACAACACATCAGCCAAACACAGCACTGGGTTAGCCCAACAACCTGATATTTGATGTGTTTTTTTTTCTTTCTCCGTCTTCAGTCAGAAGTGGAGGCGTGTTCAGGGAACTGTTGCATGAGGCGAGGGAAGCCCTGAGATCCACGCTGGGCACGCAGTCATTATGAAGCACTTGCACTCCAGAGCTGACTTTCTGTTGGTATTTTGTTTGTTTGTTTTGGAAGCTGTTACATCCTTGTTTGAATTTCTTACTGAGATACAAACTCTGAGTTTCACCAGTAATCTTAAGAGCTGTTTGATAGGCAGACTCAGGAGCTCTTTTCATCTGGCTGCAAAAGCAAACATTTGTGGGACCACTTGAAAAAGCTGCAGCACAAATTACCAGCTTTTAATGCAACTCGAGCAAGGTAAAGAGACTTTATCTGATCTATTGCCTCTGGCATTTTCTCCAAAACCACTTGTTTCTCAGTAGCAGAAATATCTTGCCCAATTGGGATGCAATAATTTCAAAGCAAGGAAAGGCAACTGCAGCTGCTCAGCTGAGTCAGCCAAAGGTAAGCTCTGCAGGGGAGAAAATGTTTTTTTATTATCTTCTAGTGGCAAAATTACTACAACAGCCTGCAGAAAAAGATTAGATTATAATAGTAACAAAAACATCTGTTAAATTCTGAGTTCAGTGTATGTTTAGTGCGTGTTAAAAAAAAAAAAAAAGAGAAACAACAACCTAGGCATTTGATAAAATTCTTCTGAATAAAACTCAATATTTAGATTCAGTTTGGAGTGTTAGGAACCCACTGTGATCATATGACAGTGGTTTTTACTAATTGACTACATGGGGCATTTCATCAGTGGACAAGACACCTTTTAGCAATGGAGATTTTATTGAACTGAGCTTGGAATACTCTTAATGAGGGAATAAGACAAAGTGTGTTCATTATACATGTTTCTTGTAAGCATGAATGACCTCTGTCCTGTGCTCTGCAAGAGCGTGCTGTGCATGGAGGGATGAATCTTTGTCTGATCTGGCTCCCAGTGGATTCAGCTAATCAGCCTATTTTATAAATGTGTGATTTGCTGTGATTGATTTGTATCTTTAAAGCCCTACCAACATCATCTCTGTGCTTTAGAAATGAGTTGCTTCCAAGTCTGACAGTGCAGAAAGCAGAGCCCTGCTCGGCTCTGTTGGTACAGACTGAAAATTTCAGAGTGTAAGCTTCCAAATTCTCACTAGTCCACATGCCATGAAACCACCACCCAGCAAAACTGTTTTAGAGCGTGCTTGTGTCTCTGAGACATATCTCGACCCTCATGCAGGAAATTACCCACTTCTTGAGTGGTTCAGGGAGCCTGGCTGCAAAATGATTGTCAGAGTGGTGAAAGTACTTCTGGAAGCAATTTTTGAGATCTGCCTGCTCCTCTGATAATTGTGTGAGGGTTTGTACCACTTCACAGTTACACTCCTGGAGAGTTATGTATGGTCATATGGCCTTTGATCACTGACACAGGAATAGTGGGTTATTTGCTGTTGTCTTCAGTAGCAACAGGCTCTGGCTCAGAGTGAGTCACTTGGGTGGGTGAGGAACATCCCCCCAGAGCTCCTGACTCACAGCCCGTGTGCCTCCTCACAGGGTCATGTCCCAGCTCACAAATCTGTGACCTTTACAAAGGCTGTTGTGTGCAAGGACCACAAAACCACTCACACCTGCGGATTGTAATGTCACAAATTCACATGATAAGAGCCTTGGTGTTTGCTGTGCCTTGTCCTTCCCTGCTCAGATCTCAGATCCCTGCTCCCCTGGCTACAAGTGTGCAGTGCTGTGTGTGGCCCTCGGAGTTGGAACTTCAGTCTTGAATAACTGATAACGACCAAGCAGGTAAACAGCAGAGACGAAATTTAAATGCTGTGTATAAATACATAATACACATTTGCTCGTGGTTGGGTTATAGGAAAAAAAAGAAGGAGCAGCACTAAGAGAATGATTTGAAAGCTATATCAGCTCTAGGCTGTATGCTGGTGTTTGAACTAAGCTTTAGCAGTTGCCTGTGGATCTTAGTGAAGGCATGGGGTATTTTGCTTGTTCCTTCTAAATTTTCAGTGATAAATAGCAGTGGTGAAACATACAGGGAGAGAGAGGAATGCAAAGCCAATTTTGGTGTTAACATCTGGTTCTCTTCATAGTGGTTTGTAACTGTAATCACAAAAGTGGTTAGAAGATCTGATCCAAAGCTTGATAAGAGTTCTGGTTTCTGTTTTGGACCAGCATATAATATGTAGTTCCATTTATATCCCCTTCTTAACTGTAAAATACTGAGGGCATTTTGTCACTGAAAAAATCTTTATATGATGTGACCAGTGCGTAGCATTCTGCCTGATAGAGTGTACTGTGAGCAGGAGACAAGATAAAACTGGGGATTTAAAACCATGAGTGAACCAAATACGCTGATTTATGGTCACGGGGTCAAGTGGAGAGTGTGCAGAAGTGTGGTGAGTGTCAGCAGGGCACGCTGGACCTGGCTGTGGGAAGGGGTGAGTGGGGAGCTGGGGCTGCCAGGAGTGTGGATGCCCCTCATCTTGTGATGCAGAAATACCCTCACCTGGCAGCCCTTTCCCTGCCTCCTCCCAGTGTCCCCTGACAGCTCTGTGGCTTCTCCCACGTGGGCTGTTGAAGGCAGCAAGGGCAGTTTGTAGCCGAAAAGTGAGAAGAACCAAACAAGGAAAGAGTTATGTTTCAGTGGAAAAGGTTTGTTTGAGTTTGGTTTTTTTGTTTGTTTGTTTGTTTGTTTTTTAACCCAGGTTACCTACTCTCAGTTTTTTTGCATGCTGTGAATAACTCATGTTTTCTTTCATCCTTAGCAGCATGAGCTTTGTGCCTATTTTTTGAGTGGGTTGATCAAGTGGGCTGGCCGTGATGCATCTCTTAAGTTGCACCCAGGAATTGCCCAGGGCAGGGCTTTACAACAGGAGAGCTTAGAAGTTTGTGCTCTCCTGAGGGGTGGGATGGGTGAGCACAGACTGCCAAACAAGCAGTTTGACATGCTGCCAGACCACTGTTTCCAAGTAGTGCTCCCCAGTAATGGGAACAGGCTCCAGACAACATACAAAAGGCAAAGGTGAGGAAGAGCTGAGGTAAGAGAATATGAAATGCCAGAACTGTGACAAGATGCAGGTGTTTAGTGCGGAGAGAGGTGTAATATTAAAGGAAAAACATATGAAATGAACGTGGAGAAAAGAGATGTGTCTAAAAAAGCTGCTGAATGCATTTTGCAGCATGCTATGAGTGAGTACTGCATCTTCTGGGTTCAGCCTTCCTTCCAGAATACACCATTCTGTGCATGTTCTTCTGAACTCTTTTCCTACTGTCTAAACTGTGATCTCATATTCAGTGTGCTTTTATTGCACAAGATAAATCTTAGTGAACAAATGTGTGTTTCAAACACTAAACTGAGGTAGATTAGGCATTTTAAATATGGAAGTGGGGAAAAAGCACAGGGAGCAAGAGTGTGATAATCACTAGTTAACTCAAGAAGATGTATATGTGCTCACCTATGATTGACTGATTAGTCAAAGGCATAAAAGAGTTTCATTCCTGAACCTTGCTTTGCCCATGGATATAGCTTCTATTTATGTGAAGAACATGCTTTGGTCTCTCTCCTTTGGAACTGATGCCCAGGCCGAGTGTGTGTGTTGCCCCAAAAGGAAAAATAAGGGACGTGTGCCTTGCCTCACAACAGTGCCTTTTGTGCAGGGAGGCTGCTGTGATTGCCCGGGGAAGTTTCACCCATCAAGTGCATCTGCAAAGAGCTCTGTGAAAGTGGAAGGGGGGAAAAAAGAGATTGTTTTGCTGACTGGGCTGTGCAGGGTGTATAAGATGTGACATAGACGATGTTTGAATTATCACACCTTAATTTGTGAAGTGTAAAAATTGTTGTCTGGTTGAGAAACATTGTTGTGTAATAGGATGTATGTGGTGGGCAGTTGAGGGACACCTGAAGGAGGAGCTGAGGATTCTGGTCTGTACTTCAGTTCAAGCTGTGCAAAAATTGTCCATGTGCGTGTGGTACCATCCTGCCTTTTGGGGAGAGTTTTGCAAGAGTGAATGTTTTCTTGAGATTTCTCTCTTACTGGTAAATTGAAACACAGGAAGCTCTGTGTTATGTCGTTGTTGGGGTTTTTTTTGTTGTTGTTTTTGGTTTGTTTGGTTTTTTTTTTTTATTTTATTTTATTTTGTTTTTGATTTGTTGGGGATTTTCATTTGTTTTGGAGTTTTCTGTCTGTTTTCAGAATGAAATATTTCTTTTCTCAACCCTGAAGAGCAGCTGGGGGTAGGCAGGGGAAGGCACTGCAGTTTGTCTCTCTACCATTTGGGTTGTTTGAATTCATTATCTTGGGAGTCCCCACAAGCACCTCAGGCCGTGTACCTCCTCATGTACCCAACCTAGGAGAATCTCTTGCTGCTGCCGCATGCATTAGCCTTCATTAATACCATTAGCATAATAACGATTAGGATTCATTATTCCCTACAAAAAGATAAAGCCCGTAATACATATCTCTGAATCAAATTCCTCTGCACCTTGTCTTGGGATTGCTTTATTGTGGAGTTGTTTGCTCTTTATATCCTTCCATCTCCTAGACAAAAAAAAAAAAAAAAAAAAAAAAAAAAAAAAAAAAAAAAAAAAAAAAAAAAAAAAAAAAAAAAAAAAAAAAAAAAAAAAAAAAAAAAAAAAAAAAAAAAAAAAAGAAGAAGAAAGCCACTTAATTGTAAAACTGTTTGGGTCAAAGAAATGCCCCGAGATGATCTTTCACGCTAGCTAAATAGGTGATTTGATCTATGGGACCCACACAGCTCACACAGCCACTCAACAGTGGAAACTGCAAACTTCATCTTCTTCAAGCACAAAAACTACTTAGTTTCCCCATGTTGAAGACTTTTTATAATAGCAATAAGACAACTCTAGAGAGAACCATCTAATATTAACTCCAGGGAGTAATCATCTAATCACAATCTGGGGGTGATTTGAAGCACTCATCTGGACCAAATGCCTCACAACACCCCAGGAGTGGTTTTATTGCATGATAGCAGTACCCCATTGAGCCTTATTGCTTAATTAAAAACAAATTCCCAAGTAATTTTTTTGCCTTTCCATAAAAACACAGTAGCAGATAGAATGTATAAAACATCCATTAAATTATGGTAGATGCAAATTTACATTGTGAGATACAATCCGTTTCTTTACCACTTGGGGTTGAAGTTAAATGTAAAACCATTTCCTATAATCTGTGCACTGCTGTGTTTAGAGGGGAATAAATATGGGCAAGAGAGGTTCATTGTAGGATGCCTTGTTTTTATTAAGTGATATGTTTGGTCCCTTAGAAAGGGGTTCAAGTTCTCATCCATCTTGCAGACACGGGAGTCAATCATCAGTGTGGCCTTTTCTGCTCCTCCTGGGGATTTCCTCAGCTTGCATCATTTCAGGGCAGCTCTTCCCTAGGAATCCTGTACTGCTGTCTGGGATTGCCAGTAGGGAGAGCATGAGCAGTGTGGGTGATGTGTTTGGGATACACATTGCACACCACACAAGTGGCGCCTTGGTGGGTTCCACAGTCTAACACGGATTAAGCCTGGTGGGTGCAGGGTACATCCATTTTTTGGGAGTTTTGCACACAGCTGATCTCTGCCTGCTCTGGGTACATGGCTGAGATGTCTCCAGGTCCTGCAGTTTGATTGGGAACTGTTACAGCTGTGGCTGCTCTGCAAGGGACCCCAACTGCAGATGGGAGGAAAGTCCTTTAGTTTGTGTTGAGGAATGCCACAGCACCCCGATCCCAAGCTCCCTTACACCTACAGAGTGCTTGCATAGCCCCAAGGCAATTCCTAAATGCCGTGCTGCCCTAAGGACTTTGAGGATTGTTCACATGTTACAGGCAGAGGAAGCAAATCCAAGTTTTTGAGTGTTTGTCTGAAAGTCATACAGGTAGTGCTGGAGCCACTGCCCAGAAACCCTGGCAGCCAAAGCTTTATTGGGCTTTTGGCCACAGCACTGGGAGCAGAAAGGGTTGTTACAACATTCTCTTCAAATTTGTTGCTCAGGGTGCCTTTAACTGGTGGAGATAAACTTGCAAGTACAATTTTTTAAATAAAAACTGAGAATTAATGGTAAAGTTTACTCTAGTTGTTCCAGATGCCAAAGTCTTCTTGTGGTACCCACAAGCTCTGGATAGAGGGTGACACTTGTGTCAATGTCTCTCATTGTGGGCTCCACTCAATGTTATGCACATCCTTCTGGTTTTCCCCATCAGAGGGTGGTTCCTCAAGGACTGGTGGGAACTGAAGCCATGTGTGAATATCCTCTGCTGATATAAGTTGCAGTATTCAGAACTATAGAGGCAGTGTGCTTTCTCCCTATTTAGATTTTGTAAAAATGAAATTATGTCTTTTTTTTTTTTTTTTTTTTTTTTTTTTTTTTTTTTTTTTTTTTTTTTTTATGAACACTTTGATAGAATGTTTTGCTGGCTTAATTTTTAATGCCACATTAGAGAGATGTTAAATGTTGTGGTGGAGGATTTATTATAAAGAGGTTACAGCATTGTACTGAGGAAATGAATGAGAGTAAAACTAGTTGCCTGAGATCAGTCTGAAAGAGCAGCAAAAAGAATAATAAAACCTGTGTATTTAAAGCAGTTCTGTAGTAACCTGGGACATTGCCAGGTCAGGAAAGGACATGAAAGAACCTGACAGTGTTCTCAAACAATAAACATTTTCACCTGAAAGATCTCTGCTGGCTTTATTAGGAATGCCATTATCTTGCTTTGATCTGACTCTCTAGGACTGGCTGCTCATACAGCTGACACAAGTAGCCAACAAAGGAAAGCCCTAACAGGCTTTAATACCTTTAGCGAAGAGTTTGTCTTCCCCACTGATGTATGTCATTTTACAAAGGCTCTTTTCATCTTACTGGAGATGGCTGGGTGCAGGGGATGAGGGGCAGGGTTTAGCAGACTTGCTCTCACTTGTCTGGCCTTGTCCCTGCCTTCTCCCTGCCTGCCCTGCCTGTGGAGCAGCTGCCACCAGCACAGGATGCACTGTGGGGCAGTGGACGGGGGCTGCTTCAAAACTGACTTGTCAAAGAAGCCCCCCCCCAAAAAAAAGGAGATGCTCCACCATGCCTGGTGTTGGGGTTTGCAGAGCACAAACCTAGCCTGTTCTCTCATCTGAGCACATATTTTTGAGCTTTGGGACACAGAATAAACATGATATTATATCTGCATTATTTGGCCTTTTAAGAAGATGAGGAGTTAGGAGTCTTATGTTGGTGGTTCTGGGATATGTGTGGCTCCCTTTAGGAGTATATTCTTTCATGAAGGGGATGAAAAGGGTGATATTTTAGCAGCTGGAAATGCCTGGATTCGTTTGGTTCTGTTTCCTGATTTCATTTTGACACGGTAGGCAATTCAGAAAATATATTTGCAGCAGGGAAAATGGAGTTGTTATGGAAACATCTGAGCGAGGCAGCTGACATGGGGTAACGCACGCACCAGATTAGCTGTACACACAGACGCAGTAAAAGGCAAGTTCATGTAAGGTAAGGGAGCAGTTTCTAGGCACTGTCTGCTTTCATGGGTGGGTTTTCTGGCAGAGCAGGAAAAAAAAAATCGCTTTAAAACTGTGAGCATGTGGCTCCATCTTCTGGTACCAAAGCAAAATGCGTTGCTCTGGATATAGACTGAGGTTAAGATTTCTGTATAATTTCTGTGTTAGCAACAACAAAAACAGCAGCAAAAGAATTAATAATAATACACTAAAATGAATGTGTCCTGGGGTCAAGCTGCAAGCTATTAATGTAGTTTTCCTGAAGATACAAACCATTCTTCTGTGTGGGAAGAAAACTGCCTTTTGAAACTTTCAGACTTGTAACCCCCAAAGTGTCTTGTCTTCTAAAGCACAACCCTGCTGTCCTCTATGAAAGCAATGTTTGATCAGAGTATGGGCTGTACCCGTGCAGCTTGATGCCTGTGTGGGTGCTGGTATTGTCTCCTGGTTATAGCAGTAGAATGTTTTCCTTTGTTTTCCTCCGCAATAGTATCTTTGGCAAAGCAGCTGAAATTCATGATGCATCCTCATGGAAATGCTAGCTGGGTAGAAATAGGAGTGAATGGTTTTTGGAGGTAGGCTACCAGAAGTCAAAAGAAAATAAAGCTGTTTTATTACTTCACCAAACAGTGAATGTTGTAACAGTGCATATTGCGCATGCTTAATTGAGCTTGATTACTCAATCTGTTCACCTTAGTAACTCATTTTCCTTTAATCAGAAGTAAGTCATTGTTCAAAACCAGGAGGTGCTATCATTCTCTGGGTAAGCCTTGGGTTTTCTAAATAATCCCAAAGAATTGGCTCAACTTTGTTGCTGTAAAAAAACCAAAAAACAACTCAACAAACCAAAAAAAAAAGATAATTGTCTTGATGTGGTGCTGTCCTAAAGCTGTTATTTTCAAGTCATTGCAAATAGGAGGTATTGCTCTGTAAATGCTAAATTAAAAATATGGACCAGGTGTTTTACCTATTTTACTTCTGTGTACATATGTAAGTTTCCCCCCCACCCCTGGATAGTGAGTCTAGGATAAAAACCTCTGATATTCTTTGTGTAAAGCACTTGTTTTCAGTCCAACTACTGCATGGCTGAACTGTGACAGTGAAGGTGAGGGAATATAAATGTAATGTACTGGTCCCACTGTTTCTGCTTGTACCTGTGCCACTCTGACATCACTAACACAAGTGATGATGTATTTCAAGCTTGCATTTATCTGTGGGGAGGGCTGTGTGGGGGCCTGCTTGGAAACAGTGTGTTCATGTCAGTCCAGCACTTGTGTGGCAAGGAGTCATATCACAAAAATCATTCCTAAAGTGAGCACTAAGCCAGGGCTGCCCATCACAGCCTCAGCAGCCAGGCTGTGGATCAAAGCTAGAGGTGGAAGTGGCCTTTACTCTTCATTGCGGTGCTTTTAAGGCCCCACACAGAGGGAAGCATTTTAAATGGCCACAGGCTGTGCTGACAAAATACAATTGCATCCTCCATAGTTTGCACTTAGGGCTTCTAACCTGTCCCTGCAGCCAGGTCCAGTACACTGGACTTCCCCTTGGCACTATCTGAGACTTTTTCTTGAGGCTGCCTCCAATGCCTACAACCCTTTTTCCCTCTCCTTATACTTAACCTTCAGCTGCATCCTGTTTCATTGGTAATTCCAAGGTCTAATTTCTGAAGTCTGTGTCTCTCTGTGTATCCCGTGGATTATTTAAAAGGGATACACTCATCTTTCTGAAAGATATCACAAGGGTAGCACCTTTCACTGGCACTAATAGTAAATAAATACCACAGACCTCTTTTATTAGGAAGTACAAACCCACAACAAATCCTGCCTGGAGTGTATTTGATAAATCAGATCTTTTGCAGACATCTGGAAATTGTGTTTGCAAATCCCCAGACAGCTTGTTTTGTAGTCATTGTTACCATAATTCAGGTTAATGTTGTTGCCACTTTTTACTCACTAAAACACATGTGGTGCTTTATAGCTGAAAAAAAAGTGGCTGCTTTGGAACAGAAGTTCTTTTAAAACCCTTCCTGAAAGTTTGGTGTTTGGAGAAACAAATGCCAAATCAATTGTCCTGGCTTTGAATTGCCACTCTGAAAATGCAGCTGTGAAAAGAGATTACTCAGGTAACTGCGATGGGGGGCACCTAAGAATCTAGATAGAGAATTATGTACCAACAGAGACCTAAAATAACAAGTGAATCAAGTAAACTTTTAGCTTTTCCTGCAAAGATTTGCTTAAAAAATATTAGATCCCAAGCGAGAAGGCTCGTGCCAAGTTTTAAATCTCATTTGAATTTTTATAGCTGTTATAATCTCTGATATATAACCCTGGAAATAGGGTCTCGTAACAGAAATGCCGAGTCCCTTGACTATTGCCTCACAAAAAAAAGGGTTGCTGTAATAGGCTACAATTCTGAGACAAGTTTGCAGGGCTGGCTTATGTCTGCATATCATCATTCAAATGGGTCTAAGCTGGGCTCTTCACGTTTTTTGAGGTTATTTGTGTGTACGTGATCAGCCGCCTGCAGCTGTTGCAGTCATGTCAGCCTTGTGAGTGTAACAGGAGCAATCCAGCACATCCTCATCCACTGAAATGGTGCCACGGGGACAGGCTTGGAGCTTGGACATGCTGTCATGAAAAGTAAAGAAGGGCTTATTTTCTTTTTTTGCTGTCCTTATTCTTCTGTATTTCTGCAGGAAGTTCCCAAGGAACCGAAAGGATTGCACATACCAGTGCTCTTTTCCCTCTCATTATCATACGCTTGCAATCAAACTCTAATTTTTGAAATAAAAAACCTGCAGGATTCTTTATTGGGACTATTAAACCTTCAATCTTCATTATTTAGGACGGCTACTTACCTTTTACTCAATGAAGCCATAATGCAACTGCTCCTATAAAAACTATCGAAATGGCTACTGTGGCAGTGAGTAGATTTTCCTCCGTGTAAAATAATCTTCTGTGAGTAAGACATAACTATCATTCACATTAATTAGGCAGCCATATAATGGGGTGTTCAATAGCTATTACATCATTTAAATTCTTCAGTGAGCACCTCAGCCACCCAAGAACTATCCAGCTGAACATTTCTGAGTCCATAATTTTGAAATAATCCTTTAGAGGAAGAATATGCATGGCAGAGTGTTGCAGACAATTTCACCAAAAAAAAAAAAATTCATTTTATTCAGATTGATGGGATTATTCTAACATTTACAAGAAGTGCATAAGCCTATTTTTTCCCTCCCTCCCAGAGTGATAGTGCTATAAAGTGGAGTCTATTTTGGGGCTGACACTGTGTTTACAGAAGAGAATGTCCAAGGAGCTTCTAGCCAGAGTTGTGTGTTGGCAGCTGGACTCCCACACACAACAAATAACATTTCCCTAAACATTCTGTTACAAGCCTGTGGCCCCAGAGCCACAAGGCTCAGCTGAGAAGCCCTGAATCAGTCAAGTGAAGGCATTCGTGCTTGAGGTTTTGTTTTTGAAGTCTTGTCTTTAACAAGCATATAAGGACTTTATCATTTATATTCAATTTTGGTTGATTTAAAATTTTTGAGGTGAAGCCAAAGCCCTTTGATATGAATATTACAAATAATGTTCTAACTATATTACTATGTATTTTTGAATCTTTCAAGATTAGTTCCTCAGTCAAAAGTATGCACATATGTCATGAGAGTGGGAGCTTATTCTGAGAGCTGGAAGAAATAAGGCTGAATTTATTGACTAATACAGCAGGAAGGGATTTCAGATTAACAGGCCTGTACTGCAGATCCTTAACGTGCTGTTCAGCTGCCTGTAGAAGGGGATGGCTATTGGTCAGTGCTTGAAAGTACATGAAAATAACATGTTTTATATCAGTATGGTTTGGTAATAGTTAGGTGCTATGGGAGTAGTTCTTAGCAGAATGAAAAAAAGCAATAGCCTAAAAACAGGCTGAGGAGCAGAACAGGATAGACTGTAAAGTTCAAGCCCGTGCCTTTTCCTATCGGTTATTTCAATTAATTGTATACCCATTTTTCCCCCTCTTCTTAATGGCTATAAGGTATTGTATCTTATCTAAGTAATAATATAAAGCACCAGAGAGCTCTCTTAAGAGGGAGAGCTCTTAATTCAGCATTAAATGTTGCTGGGTACTCCATAATCCCCATCCAGCAGGCAGTGTGTGCAGAGGTAGGTGTCAAAATCCATCTGAAGGTGGAGCTTCAAGTCCTGTTTGTTCTGCAGCCCAGGAGGTTTGTGTTTGCCAGATGTAACTGCTCCTCTCAGCAGCAGTGGATGCTTGATCTGCTATTTTTCACTTTTGCCCATTGATTTAATTAAACCAGTCCACTACCTCACCAAAATAATACATTTTCATTACACACAGTAGGGAAAGTGACTTAGAACTGGAGTTAGTTACCATAGGAATGACAGAGTTAAGGAAGGGGAGCATGGTCTGGATCAGAATTTTATACTCTCTCTTATGCTTCTTTAAAACATTGGGTGGCTTGAATAAATAGTTAATATCAGCAACGTGCTGCTGTTATTTCAGTGATTTATTATGAGTTTCCAAAGGAGAGTCTCAGAAGGTTTTTGGGGGTTTCCACTGTATTGTTGTGTAATCCATCTTTAAGATGAAGTATAAAACCCCCCTCAAACAGAATATTCTGTGTGTTTTCTTGGATGTGACAGCTTTAATTTCAGACATTTCCTACAATGAATTATTTTGAGGTTTTAAACAGAAATTATGGGATTTTTTTTGTTTTGTTTTTCCATTCTTGCTTAAGTGTTCAAAATTTGGATTGTTTACAATTGTTTTAGTTCATATTGGCTATAAATATACATATTGGCTATAAATATATTATATATACACAGTAATAGGAAAGTAGAAATGTGTGTAGGGTAGTGAGACATTGTTCATTGTTGTTATTCCCTCGTTAGTCTCTTCTTTAGTGAGAGTTCAGGTATAAAAATCATTACAAAAAAACGTGTCTGCTGAGTGCAATTCAGAGTGGAACACATGAAGGAAGAAGCCTATTAGAGACAGCTGTGATTAGTTCTCCAATTTTCCAATATTAAATCCATTAAGTATTTACTGTCTCAGCTAATGAAGAGGTGGAGAATGGCCATGAATCGGCAGGGGAGGGCTGGTGAGCTGTCATTTTCATGTTTCCCAGTTTCTAGGGAAGTTCCTTGACAAGCAGTGGGGAGTGTAAGGTGTTCCAGGGACAGGTGACCACAAGGCCATGTCCTGGAGAAGGCAGGCGGGACAGGGGTTGTCTTGATGTGCTGGTGGGTGGACAGCGATCGCGGCTGGGCTGCTTGGAACACCTCTGAGTCACTGCAAAAAGGCCTCTGCAGGTGATCTACCTGCTGCAGTAAAGGAGTCTTGAATGTGTGGGCTGTTCAGCTCTTGTTATTCTTCATCTGTTACCTGTCTTTCTGTGCCACTACCCTGACCACCTTGAGGAGCCCTTTGAACACCTCCTGGGCACTCTCCACTGTAAATGACAAAAGCCCTGCTCTTATTTATCACAAGGCACCGCTGGGCAGTGTTTGTCTTTTTTGGTTAAAAAATGGAAATGCCAGTAGCTCTGAGAAGTTGTGTCATGTTCATCTATGTGTCCCTATGGTAGAACATGTTTTGTCCTTCACAGCACAATGAAACGTGATTGTGCCTAATTCTAATTTGTATGGCATTCCCATTAATGTCTCTTTAAGACATCCATTAAAGGGCCCTAATGTTAATTAACCGGACTATGCCAATAAAGTTCTATTAGCTTCCCCCTATTAATTTAATATTATAGGCATTTAACAGATGTCTTAATTAGATGTTACACTGAAGGCTGTGAACAAAATTAAAATTAGGTTATTGTCCTGAAGGTTTCTGCTATGATTTATGTTTTCTACCTCTTTGTTTGTTTTATCTTCTGACCTCTTACAGGAAACCAAGAGATTTCATTTTAGAGAACATTCAAAGGAGCAATGGGCACAAGGTAGAATAACAACTTGGGTCTAACAACTTCAACACATCTTGTTCTTACTTCACAGACCGAAATTCTCATTGGTGTCAAGTGTTTCCCTGCATAAAATATCTCTGGTAAAAACAGTTTTCCCCATCTCAAGGGCAGCACTTCATGTAATTGCAACAAAGATTTATTTCTGTACCAAGTGCTTTTATTTCCTGATTCCAAAGGAAGTGGGAGATTTGGAGGCTAGTTAGGTGTTTTGTTTTTTTTTTACAAAAAACCCTCCTTTTTTGTTTGTTTGTTTTTATAGGACTGTGGTTGGAGGTGGCAATGATCTCTGGCTCCTGTGCCCTGCAGTGCACTTAAGAGCTCTAGCTGTTCTCCTAACCCCAGTTACTCAGCTTTCTTTGGCCTGTGATGTGTGTGAGGAACAGCTCTGTTCTCTTTAAAGAAATGGCCCTGGTTGGCTACAAATGCTTGGGGACAGGGAAAAACTCTTCCTACACACAAGTCTTTCATTTCTTCTTGAAACTGAAAGCTTCTGAAAACTACATTTAAAACATAAACACCACAGGAGCATTTTTATAACAGAAAAACGTTGAATGATCTAAACACAGGGGTCACTTCCACCTCCCAAACAAGTCAAACCTGCCCAGTTGATGAGAGATTGTAATCTGGGCAATTTATCAGAGTTACAAGGTGTAATTTTTGTCGTGCAAATTTACAAGTATAAATTGAAACAGAAGTCAGGTAATCAACACTAATATCATATAAGTTTAATAAAAGCCAGAATATTACATACAAGTAACAAAACAGATACACCAACTCCAACAGTCTTGCTTAAAGACAATGGATATTGCTCATTCTTTAAGAATGAGAATAAAATGCTTTAAAAACATTTCACATGGCTGTTCCATTTTCCATCTCTTTAAATGGCAGGAAAACAGCAGATATTTCTATTAATACTCCTGATTTTCCATGAAATCATAGGTCAATGGTTCCTTTCACCTTGAATTTTTTTGCAGATCGCTCGCTTGCTCTCAGCAGGAACTTGCTTCCATAGATGTAGGAAATGAATCCATCAGTCTCCAAGCTAAATACGTTGTTGAGTTTGGGAACAACTGAAAGTGCAAAAGGAAACAAACTGAACAAAGTGGGCTAATGTGAATCCCTGTCATGAAAACATACTGATATACTAGGGGATGTTACTCACTTGTATTCACTTGAGGTTTGCCACATTTCAAGGTGTTTATAGTGCAGCAAGAGAACAAAAACAACCCAAACCTCCAAATTTAACTGTAATTACCAAAGTTAGTCCTCTTTCAAGTGCATGCAGTTAAGTGTTGCAGGGAACATCTAAGGTGAACCAGAGGAATGAGCCATGGGCATAATCATGCTGGGTTCAATGAAAATGCCTTTTTTTTAAAAAGTGAGATGCCTTTTTGGTAAGGTACTGGGCCGTTGGGTGGTCAGTAAAGACACTTCTCCAATTCTATGCACTCAGAGGTGCAAGATGAACAGCGTGTTTAAGAAATTTTTGACAATTCTAGTTGTAAAAGCACTGAAAAAAATGTCTTATATACCTTTTAATTTGTCCTCTTTAGTGATAATTTTGAAGACATGTTTAAACTCCTGTAGAATGATTCCTGTTATCCCAACATAAGAGGGGCACTTTGATTTTGTGACTGAAAGAACAGAAATGTGTATTAGAAAATTTCAGATGTAGTTTGTTTGCTCTTCTCCTGTTGCCTCATGATCTTAAAAATTAGTTTGCAGTACTGTGAAATAATGGACTTACAGTCATCACTGGCAAAACATGCAGTTAACCTTTTTAACTAACAACACGATTTTTGGAGCAGTTAAAAGATCATTAGCATTTTAAGGAGAGAAATAATCCATCAATGTATGATCTGTATGATATATGATTTTAGAGTTAATGATACTGAAAGCACCTGAACTACAGGAACATCTACTTAACTTCAGATGATATAAAAGCAAACAAACAATACCTGTAACAATAGCTCCATGGAGATCAGCTTTTAGCAGTTTGCTCTGAATCATATGGGGTTGCCTTGAAGAATAGTGGGGGATCAGAAAGAAGGGGGAAAAAATCATATAGAAAGTCAGGTTAACAGAATGAGACCATGACAGTTGTAATCATGATCAAAGCTTACAGAAACAGTACATACCCTTATCAATTAAGCACAGTGTTTCAAGCAGTAACTCAGTAAACCTGGAAGTATCCACTAAATCAAAACCACGTTAATCCTAAAGTAACTCAACTTACGTGTCTGGCTTGAGTCCGTGGCACAGGTCTCTGATGTACTGTTTCCAGAGCTCATGGAGTGGCAGGAAGATGGCATACCTGCAGGAAAAAAGACATACAATAATACACAGAACGTAAGTTATAGAAAAACTATTGTTTGTTTACTGAAGTGGTCAACAGATTGTATTTCCAACAGAGCTAAGACCGACATTTATAAGATATATACAATCTGTTCTCAATATACCTGAAGGGTGACCCACTCCAAACTGCTGGTTTACTTCATAAAACAAGCATGCTCCTCTATACCAACTTAAAGAACTGATGTGTTTTAGAGGATCAGACTACACCTAAGACTGAAGAGATTTCTACTCTTTTATCTCCCCACTAACTCCCCTGAAGCAGGGGCTTCATTCAACATGCATTGAGGGACCTTATGCAGAATTTTGACTCTCCAGTCACAGGCAGTCCAACTTTAAAAAGTGAAATCAGAGGCAATTATATTTGGGTTTGGTTTCATGTGATATTTAGATATACAAAAGGAAACAGAATTAGTAACAAACAGAAATGAACTTTCCAGCTATACAGACGAAAGAACTGTTTCTTACGGTGAAATACCACAAGCATCATCTCAGACCGAGTTTACATACTGAAGGGTTCGTATCCACGTGCACATGCTGCTGCTTTTCCATACTTCTGATGTACTTCCACTTTTTCTACACACAGAAGACATTCAAGGTCTTACCTCTGCTGTTCAGGTTCAATTTCAAACAGGCGCAGCTCCCGCCTCTGCTTGGCAGTAAAACCTTTCGCCTTCCTCCTCTTTTGCTTAGTCTTTTTTTTTGGATAATACTCAAGAACTAGAGCTTTCCGAGTTAAAAACTCCTGAATGGCTTCATCCTTCATTTGGGGCATGCTACGCTTCAGGACAGCATGTACAAACTCCTTGGCCTCTTCTGAGCCTTGAGGCTAGAGATATGTTAATGGAGACTTTAAACCAGCTCATTTAAATGAAGTTCCCCCCCCCCCGGCGCGGCGCTCCCGGGCCCCTCGGTACCTGTATCCGCAGGTCCCCGGTGTCCTCGGGCGGCAGCCGGCGGTACAGCTGCTCTGCGGGGCACGGCCGAGCGGGGTTAGCCCTCCATCGCCCACCTTCCCTCACCCTCCACCGCTCACTCCGCATCCCTCACACCCTCCACCGCTCGCCCTCGATCCCTCTTCACTCCCTCGTCCTCCACCGCTCGCCCTCGATCCCTCTCCCCCCTCCATCCCTCTCAGCCTCCATCACCCACTGGAATGGGCTGCCCAGGGAGGCGGTGGATTCTCCGTCCCTGGAGGTGTTTAGGAAGAGACTGGACGTGGCCCTTAGTGCCACAGTCTGGTAACTGCGGTGGTAGGGGATCAAGGGCTGGACTCGATGATCTCAGAGGTCCTTCCCAACCCATCTGATTCGATGATTCTCTCACCACCCCCCCAGCGCCGCCCGCTCCTCTCCCTCCACCGCTCGCCCTCCATCACCCCGCGTCCCTCTCCCTCCATCCCTCGCTCCTACACCCCTCACTCTCCATGGCTCACCGCTCCGCTCCCCTCGTCTCTCCCTCTCCCTCTCCCCCACCCCTCACCCTCCATGGCGGCCGCGGCGCTGCCGGCGCGGGGCGATGACGGCGCGTGCGGCGCCGCCTGCGCACAGCGCCGCTGCCCGTGCCGGCCGCCAGGCGGCGCCACCGCCCGCGGGACCCGCCGGGGTTCGGTGACAGCGACGGGGCTGGGAACGGGAGTGGAATGGGAATATACAGGGAACACACCGGGAATACACCCGGAACGGCGCCTTACCGTGGGATGAAGGACCTCCCGGCAGAGCCCGCAGGGACGCGCGGAGGCGTGGAGGCAATGGGGGAGCCCAGCCCTCGCCCTCCAACCCTGCCCTGGGCGGCAGGGACAGAGGGGAAGAAAAAAAAAACATCACACCGAAAGTTTTTCAGCAAATGGGAGCCAGAAAAAGCGCGTGTGTTTGTGTGTGTGTGTGTGTGTGTGTGTGTGTGTGTGTGTGTATAGGAGACCAAGCAGAAAACCAAGCCCACCCGAGCTGGGTCTCTGGTGCTGGTTCACGAGGTGAGACTCACCTTGGCTGGGAAGGAGGGCACGGGGAGACCGCCCGGGCGCTGAGAGAGATGTCTCAAACATCCACCCGTGTGAAGGTCCTGACACGAAACCTTGGAGAACTTCCAGGAAAGGGGGTTCCCACTCCAGGACAGCAAGATAAAAGAGGGCATGGAGCACTGTCAGGTGGGATTTCAGGACAACGCTCCCGACACGCCGAATACCCCCTTTAGGTGGCCCAATGCTTGATCTGGGATTGGAGGTTGACCAGTCTCATTCTGCTTGCTAAAAAGCTTTTCATAGAGAGTTCATACTACTCAGCGTATCAAAAGAAATGTCATCTGTTTAGAGTAGCAAATCCCTGCCTTAACCTCAAATTTTGGAGGCTGCACTGCTAGAGGTAACCAAGACTTTTATGTCCCAGGAAGAGGAACCTCCCTACATACACCAGCATTCCTGGCTTATTCCCTAACGTGGCTGGCACTGGGATCCTGAAGAGCTCAGTGTCCCTCATAAAACACAGACCGTGCTGGATGCTGGTTCACAGGGAAGCCATTGCTGAGACCAAAATCCAAAGAAAAGAATGTAAACCAGGGAAGTGACCGTGGTTATTGCAGCCATGAGGTTCTACAAAGAGGGGCTCTGTGGTCAGGGTAGATTGTTAGATTAGATTTTTAGATTAATTCATTTAGGTGGGGATGACTTAAGACCTTGAACTTCTGCTGGATGTCTGAACAGTCATGTTATTACTATTACTCAAGTCAAGGTTTTATTTGAGCAGAGATTGGTATACAAAATTAACATTATTTCTAGCCAAAGACAAAGAAACAGTCTTACAAATGAAATTTGGCTGTTATTTATTGCTTTTGTACTAATAAAGTCTCTGAATTGGGAGAGGAAGTTGAGCAGCAGATATTTCAGTTACAATCATAGGGAAATGTCTTTTAAAGAAAAAAGTCTTGTCAATCATACCTTCTGTAACATGGGCCACCTTATTTTCTGTAGTCATCCACCACTTCAGTTTGGTCATGGAGATTTGGAGCAGACAAGTCTGTTGTTTGAGTATTGATTTGTTAGTGTCCTTCCTGTAATAACAGCACTGATTCAGAGCCTGGACACTGGTGATGGGCAGCCTGGACATGTCAACCCCCACTTCTCTCTAATCCTGCAGTCACTCCCACCAGAGATGCTGGGACACCCATTTCTACCCTTCCATCCTACAGTCCTCTCACCTTCCACTTTTTGTTGCCTCATTTTTTCTGGAGATCTCTCCCAGGATTTACAAATGTGCTGGAGTCAGCCACTGCCTGAGCTCCCTGGGCCATGGGCAGGCACAGGCCCTCTCTGCTCACTGCCAGAGTTCTTCCCATCCCACTTCTCTTGGTAGGAGAAAAGTCTTTCCTAGTTCCAGCCTATCCTTCAAGGCCTCTCCAGCCAGTGCCTGGCTCTGTTCTCGGCAGTGAACAGTGTGTCAAATCTGTGCTTGGAATGACACATCCAGCAACGTGAGATCTTTGTTTAAAGTCTGTCCTCATGTTTCTAAAAAATCAAGGTCCAAAAACCAGGAAGATTCCACTCTCTATGAGGTTTACCTTCTCTTCCCTCCTGGGATAGGACAAAGTCCTGCTCACTTACAACACAGAGGTACCTTGAAAGCAGAGAAGCCTATTTCCTTTCCTCGCCAGCCCAGTCCCAGCTCATGTGTTTCTCTGCTCAGACATGAGTGTTCTCCAAATACAGATGAGGTTTATATTCTTGTCACGTGGGGATATTGGCTTAGCACTTAATTAAGCTCTGCTTGGTAAAGGATGCGTGGTGAGGGAGTTACTGAGGCAGCCTGTAGAAGACATGGTGATTTTGTTGAGTGCTGCTGTGGGGCTCAGAGGTACTAAAATGATCCCTGTCAGGGAATGAAATAGTAGATCTGTGTGTGTGTGTGTAAAGGAGAAAGGGCCGCTCTCTGCAGAGTACTAAGTGTGAACGCTGGCTGGTTTGTACCACAGACCTCCTGGCAGTGCATTACCACGGCAAGTGAATCTCTGGGTTTCACAAAGCATGGACTCCTTGAGTTGTCATTGCTACAAAGAGAAGATCAATTTTCATGAATGGAGTACCAGGATAAGCGCTATGGGTCTTTAGGGCCGTATGAGTGCTCCTTGGCTGGATTTATGCTGCATTTCCTAGGGCACTTCAGGGATTAATAGTCAAATCAGTGTTGGCGGTGCTGGTGTTGTAAATCCAACGATCCAAGCTAAACTGGTGCCTGGGGAAACCAGTCTCTTCCAACAGCTCTACATCTTCATTTCCCACTCTATCTTCAGGTATAACGTGAGAGGCAGTGAGATCACGGTGTGTAAGTGTGTGTCCCCAGCAAGAAGGCTCCGTGTCAGGGGTTGAGGACTCCCATCAAATAAACATGAAAAAGAATAGGGGAAGAAACTGAGAAACCAGAGAACAGGCAAAGACAGTTTGTAGATAAGAAAGAGAAGGCTCAGAGAAATGAGGAGAGATGGGTAAAATGTGAATACAAAATGAAGTGAAAATATGTCAACAAAATAACTGTAATGCCTGTTTTGTAATGTGCAACATTACCTGCTCTGCCTGTCTTACTGTCTTAGAGTTTTGAAGCTTTTTACTTCAAGAAAGTTGCCATGGAATAGATTTGTTCTGATAATTCCCTAATATATATTATTAATACAAATTTATACACCTATATATATATATTGGTGTATATATATATACACCAATATACACCAATATATATATTGGTGTTTCTTATCCTATTAAATATATATGTATGGCTTTATATATTTTTCTCTAAAAATTATAATGAAAAAACCCACCTATGCAAACCCCCACCATGGACACAATCTACCTGTGTGCCCAAGGGGAGGATATTGCTGTACCTGTTGGAGTTGTTACTCTGCAAAAACGCATGTGCAGATCAGGCTGAGGAACAGTGTCCTTTCCCAGTGTCCTGGGAAAGCTGGGTGGCTGTGGAGTAGTTACAGAATGAGCTTTATAGTGACAGAAAGCTAAAACTTGAGATGCAGAGTGACCAGAAGCAGTAGCTGAAGATATTTGTGCGACACAAGAATAGCAGATCTGTGGTTTTTTTAAAGAAAAGTAATTATGAACTGAAGCAAGAGATGAATGTGAAGTTAACTGGTGTGTGTAAAAAGTCACCGGGCTGTAATCACTGTTACACTTTTGCTGACTGCCAGTGATACAAGAAATAAATACTGTAATTCTCTAGAAGACTGTCTCAGCAAGCATTTGAGCTCTCAAGATCAATATAGTTTATTCCTCTTAGCCAAATTGTATTAGCAGCTGAATTTGTTCCTTAGGGACATCTGTACTCATGAAAATAATTTCCATTTAAAGGCCTCTGATCTGATTTCCTCTGTCCAGGTATCAAGCTGTTAATACAATTCAGACCCCCCTCCTATGGCTGCACAGAGGCAGCAGTGTGGGGTCAGCCCTGCCACTGTCCCAGCACCTCCTGCCTGCACCAGGCCTTGACCCGCTCCTGCTGACATCTCCTCTGGGGCTGGAGGGAACGTGGAGCTGCTCAGTGCCAGCGGTTTGAGGGCACCTTGGCACACCTGCTTCCTCCCAGCCCTGGCTGTGCAGCCAGGCCAGCGCTGCCTGGCATCAGTGGTACCTTTCCAGGGAGTCAATACTTGGGGTTCCCTGGAAAAACCCGTCTAGGAAAGGGTTGTGTCTGGGTGTGGTGGTGGGTGGGCAGGGGGAAAACTGCTGTCCAGCCCAGTAGGTATGTGGAGTGTTTGAATTTTCATCTCGTGTCAGTGTAGGTTTGCTAGAGGAAAGTTTGTAAGTTTTGTTGTGTGGAAGCCCAGACTCCTGCATTATGGGCTGGGTTGACTGATTTTAGATGGCATCGTCTTCTGAAGTAACCTGTATCCCTCAAATGTTTCTTTTCCATATATTTTCCTGTAAGTTTTTCTGATTTATCAGCTCATCCTTAACTGGGCTTAGGATGAGATGTATGTCCCTGGCATCATTGTGTTCTTACCGCCGCCCTGAGCTGATAAACTGTATTTCCCAGCTGAAGGTTCATTATTTCCTTGCAGTCCTGGCTCCTTCTCATCTCGAGTTGCAGCTGCTGCTTCAGGGCAGAGACAAAAGACTGGCTTGTCTGTGCCTGACAGAAACAAGAAAGCCCTTGGAAACATAATCCAAATAGATCTCAGTGGCACAGAAATCAGAAGCAAATAATAATCCCGAAATGTTTTCGGAAAATCCCAGTGATTTAAAAGCCGTGTTCTAAAAAGCAAAGCGTGAGGCAGGGCAGGTTTTTGGCAGGCTGGTGCCCTGTCCCTGCGGCTGCTCGCACTAGAGGGCAGCCCGAGACTGTGCAGTGCTGCGGCTTTTGGAATTCAGCTCACTGCTTCGAGTGGGGAAAAAAAAAAAAAAAAAAAAAAAAGTTTACAAATTGTTTCCTCTTTTGGAAGAAATGTGCCTGTTTGCAGCTCGGTTTAGCATGCAGGACTCCAGATCTCTCGTACAACAACCTCTTCTGAATCACAGTAACATTATCAGTGGAAAGAGGATTTTGGAGGAATTCAATTTCACCACGAGTTAAGAAGGCCACTTTTTAAACACCAGTAGATTCTTATGTCATAATAAGAAGCTATATCCGTCTTAAAATATTTAAAATATGGGTGACCCTAGAATACCTGGAGATAACTACTGCAAACTAGAACTACCCAGCCTTGCCTTGCTGAGCAGCGCTAAAATAGCGGCACTCGCTCCCCCAAACACCAATGAGCAGTCAGAAAGCCGAGGCTTTGGCAGCTGATATTTGGTTTTGCTGCATGCTAGGATCATGTATGATCCAAACACACACCACTGCTCCTCCTGAACAGCTTGTATTTACTAATTAATACCAGCATTAGGCTTTCATGTATTATTTCATGACAGTCTGTCTCCCAGTCATTACTTTTGCTATGCTTTGAGTCTCATTTAGATCTTGCTGAATATTTTATTTTAAAATGTAATTAACATTGGCTCATATGGGATAGGGATGTATGATGCAAAAACGAGTATTAAAAATAATAAATTATAAAGTGATAATAGTCACTGGAGCTGTAGCAGATTGAACAGTTTAATGTATTTAATTTGGTTTTGGTTAAACTACATAAAATTAACATAATTCATTAAAATTTGAAAACCTATACAAATAAAAAGGCTTTAGAGTCAAAAATCAACTATGGTGGATTTTAATAAAGACTGTTTGGGCTTTTTTCTAGAGATTTTTTTTTCTTAACCCATTGTAGGTCAAATCTGTGTCAGCCAGGCTGCTTCCTCTGGTCACCTCAAACCCCTGGGTGCTGCCAGAGCACCCACGAGCTCAAGGACCCCACACCATGAGCTCCTAGACATAAACAGGAGTGTTACACGTGCTGTGTGTAACTCAGCCCCAAGGCCCTGGAGTCAGTCAAACCAGTTTTTACTGGGACTGTGGTGACAGGAAGGAAGGGGCACATTTTGCACAAGGCAAGGTATGTTAAAATAATTCTTGTTTCACTGAACATCTTTAAGCTGCGTTTCCCAGCAGGTGCTTAAGCACAAACTGCTTGAGGCTCAGGGGGCTCTGGATGGGGCCATGGGCGCTGCCTCTGCTACCCTGACCCATGAAGAAGCAGGAGGCTCCAGCCACGCAGGGCAGCGTCCCCAGCACAGCCTCCTCCTGCACAGCTCACAGCCAGCAGGTGCTTGTGCCAAACACCCACTGTGCCTGGAGTTAGGAACTGGCATGAAATCCCAAGGAAGTTAAACAGGTTCAATAATGAAACAGATACAAATTTCTCATTTTTCCCCTGTAATGAGGTGCCTTTCTCCAAGGCATCACTACCAGCAAGGCTCTGTTCCTGCCAGACTCTTTGGAAGCAGCACACTGAGGCTGTCAGGATCGAGCCATTCCTTTTAACAAGGCACATTAGCTTGAGCATCTCCAAAGGGATGCAGTGCTGAGTGCACACACAGGAAGGGCTCACCTTCCAAGGAACCATGGTTCCACTGGGATCTGAGCGTGTCTGTCACAACACACCAGCTCACGAGAGCCCTGCCCAGGGGATCTGTGTGTCTCAGGAAGTGTGACCCAGAGAAAAACAAGGGGAATCTATTTGTCTGTTGAGACTGGGCTGAATGAGCCCTGTGGCCACACTCAGCACCTGAACTAGAAGGGTCCTGAGCTGCTGCCAGAGGCAATCCAAGAGAAGAGCTGTGATACCCAGCTGTAACGGGGTGGTGTGTAATCACCCAGAGTGCTGATAACCCCTAGTGCTGCCTGTGTCTATGCTGGTAATGCATGTAGACAGAATTATTTTTATAATGTTCCATGTATCTGTGTTGACTTTTAGTCAACCAACTATAGAGGCATCAGCGACTATATATATAAACTGTGATCCAAACCATCCAGAGGAATTCAGGTAGATCCCTGTCACTGGACTGCAGTGGAGGGCACTGAGCCATGCTCAGGAATCTCTCAGCTTTTTCACATGAAGTTTTCCTCCGTGGGAGTGTGAAAAGCAGCCACATCATCTGAGGGCTTGGGCTCCCACTGCAGGCAGGGTCTTTATGAGTGGTGGTCAGCTGCTTGCACGGAGCTGGAGGTGAGGCTTTCAGCTCCCTATCTGTAATCCGATTTCTTCTGAACTGCTGGAGTGTGGTGGGGCAGTGAGAGGGTTAACGCTGCTGCAGTGCTCCTATAATTGAAAAAGAAAAAAGCTCATCCAAAGCCAACCAAAAAAAACCACACAACCACCCTGTTTGAGGTCTGTGCTCTGGTAAGTGCCTTTTAAAGAAACAATAACCTGGTGCAATAGAAAATATTCTGTCCCCCTCTTCTGTAGGAATCTGATAAACCATGGAGAGAGGCAGGTGTCCAAGGAGATAAAAGTAATAAATGTGGCTGCAGTTCGGGAGTGAGTTAGCCTGTCAGGCTGGTAATTAAATGAAAACCCTCTCAGGAAATGCTGGAAACTAATAGATATACATGGAGATGCCAATTCATTTGCCTCAGCAATATATGTTAATTTTAGCATGGGATTAATTTATAAGTTTTGCAGTGGGACAAAATGGCAAGGGTGGGAGGGGTAGAGCTTTCATCCTGCCAGTGATCATTTCAGGTGGTGGAGATTATCAAGCACCTTATACTTATTAAAAACAGAACAGGGTGTGAAAATGGGAGAGAAAATGTCTCATTTAATCAGATCCTCTAAACAGAATTAACTAATCACAGGCTTATACCTGACCCAAGGCACACTTGCAGACAGCTGCCAGGGGCTCCTTGGCTTTGCCACAGCTCAGTAAGTACAGAGCCCTAGTTAGCAGGTAGCTCGAGTTACTCTGTGTTACTGTGGTTTAAAGGATTTCTGAGAGTTATGTGAGTGTGAAATGAGGAGTGCTGCAGTGGTGGATCCCACCTACAGGAAGAACAGAGGTTATTAGGGACTACAGTAAGCACAAGGATGCTTTGGCAGGTGCACGGAGAAGCTGCAGGAAAGGGCTAACCTGCATGAAAGAGCGTGCTGGTGATCACCAGCAGAGCTGTGCGTGCCCTCTGGGCTCAGGGCAGTGAGCCAGTCTCTGCTCAGGATCCCTCTGCTTTAGCCATGGGGCACACACCACCCACAGAGCTGCCCAGCACCTTCTGGTTTGTGGTTGTCCTGTTCTGGAAGAAAACCAGCCCTGAGGCCAGACAGACATCAAAGTGGGGATGTTCACCTGAGGTGGGAGGCAGTGAGGAGGGCACTGTGACCCCGCCGTGCACTCAGGCAGTGAGTCCCTCTCTGAGGTCGTTTTTGGCTCTTGTATCACTTCGATCCTATTTGTCCCAGCCATGGAGCTCTCATGGACACCCCTCCAGCTCTCAGAGGCACAGCTGCCCGTGTTGGAGGACAGACACACCATCACCATTGCGTGCTCTGCGCCGTGGTGAACCCCGGGGTGCTGCTGCCTGTGGCGGTGTGTGCCAGGGCACAGACCCTCTGCTGCCAGCAGTGTCAGGTCATGAAATGAGGCCCTGATTTACATGTCCAACTGTGACATTAAAAGCTTTACGACAGGTATTTCAGCACTGAAACACACACTGCAGCACAGCAGGCTTCTTTCTAAAAAAAAGCCCTCTGATCTGTAAAATTATCAGCATTGAGGCAGCAGAAGCAAAGCAGATTTTCCTTTATTTTCTTCTGCCTTAGAGGAAGAATACTTACTTGTCTTTCGGTATGATTACAGCCCATTTACCAACACTTCCTTTATGAATTTCAGACCTACATTTTGGAACAGTCACAAGCAAGGAATGTTTCTTTTCAGAGCTTGGAGCAGTCTGCAAAAGGGTAAAGTTTATTTAACAAAAAGGAGTTCCAGCTGAATACATCTGATGAAATTGCAGGTCCATTTAAAGCAAAATAGAAATGGTTGTGGGTCAGGGTCAGGGAAGGAAGATAATGACATCTGCTGCAAAGTGCATCCAACAACTGTCTTCAAATTTTAAAGTTTTGTTTAGGATGTTTTTCTCTTTTCTTTGTGTAATTATGCAAAATAATAGAACTAAAAATAAATACACTAGATGCTAAAAGTGAAGTCAAGGCTTGCTCAGGGGTTGCAAGTGGAGGCATTATAAGTGGTTCTCAAACACTGATTTCAGAACTATGGGCTCTGTCCTTCCAGGATGGAGGTCTGTGCCCTTCCTGCCCATACAGGTGTACCCAAGGGATATCCTCCCTGCCTGCCTGGCCAGGGCAGGACCCTGAAGAGCTGAGATCCCCACGAGGGCTGGCCCTTGGTGCACACTCCCTGCTTTGCAGCCATTGCCCTGATTCCACAGAAGTCACCTCAATCCCTTTTGTTCCAGACTGCAGCTGTCCAAATCCGCACTTTTCATGAGAAAGAGGGTTGTTACCTGCTTTTCATTATAGTATTTTTAGTAGAGTTTGCTCTTGCCACTCTTGCCAGAGAGTCTGGCTACTGTGTCTCCTCCCAGGCACTGCTGCATTGTCCTTCTGCCCCTCCTTCAAGGGCTCTCTGTTGGTGTTTCCATAACACTGGGAGGTGAGCTAGGAGCAAACCCAGGAATATCCTCTAAGCCCTACCAGCGTGAGCTCTGTGTGTTTGTCTGTAAGAGCTGTGGGAGACATGGAGGAGTCAGGAGAACCTGTATTATCACAGAAGGGGCTCCTGTGTGCAGAGATCATCTTAATGAAGCCCTCCCTATCACCTGAGGAGTCACATGGGGGACTCTGAGATTACCAAAGGGACTTCCAGAGACTGTAAGAGACTTCAGGGCATGCCTTAGTTCATCTTTGTCCTGACAGTACTGAATCCAACTGAGCCCTTCCATAAGCCTGACATTTAAACAGACAACGTATTTATAGTTGTCCTCTTCTAATAAGTTAAAACAACAAAAACAGAAGATAGAAATGATAATTTCCCACACATTGTCTTGCATGTAAAAAACCAAGCTCCACAGCTGAGATGCTTTTGGTGTCAGCACAGACACGTGGGGTCAGTTCTGGGGATAGAAAACAAGGATGTTCAAGTTGCTAGTGTAGATACTTCCCTGCGGATTGCAGCTCAGATTTTACTCTGGCTGGGTAGCACCAAGAAATTTCCCTTCTTTGAACTCAGATTCTGCTCTGGCTGGGTAGCACCAAGAAATTTCCCTTCTTTGAAAAGAGGTGATGACTGAGCAAAGCAGCTGGAGCCCTTGTTCTCCCTGAGCACTGGAGGAAGTGTTTCCAGAGCCCAGCACACCTTCAGGAGCAGCACAGCACGTCCTACAGCTCTGCTCCCAGGTCCTGCTGCTGCCAGGAGCTGGGATCTTAAAACCAGCTGAGCATCCCAGATGGCAGTGTGATTTACTAAACCACTAAGATATTGGGTCAGCCTTGTAAATCATTTTAATTATTTCACTAAACAGGTTGTGGAAATAGATCAATAGAAAATATGGCATTTAGGCTTACAATGCTGTGCATTCATTATGGGAAAGGAATTATATTAACTGATTTAGGAGCTAATAATAACTGAAAATAACAATTTAATGGAAGCTATCCAATCCTGCACTTTGAAAGCAGAATACAGCTATAAGCAGTCTACCCATTTTAATCTCAGTCAAGTATACAAGAGCAATCTTTTGACTCTCAGAGAAATGTCAGTCAAGTACAAGTACTTGCAGACTTTCAGCATCCCATAAATTACATCATAATAAAACCAAACCAAAGAAACTGTCAACAACCATTTTTACATACTGGCAGGGTCACATGAAAAACAAGAAAATGTATTACAATATAACAAAGTGGAGGTGTTGCACAGCAGGGGCTATTTTCCACTTGCAATTGCTATTTCTGTGAGACCACAGTTTGTGCTGCTGAGCTTGAAGGACACTTCTGTTTCTAAAATGTTGGGGTTTTGTCTCAAACATCTGAATACTAAATATATGCTATATTTATGTGACTATATGCTATATATATGAAATATATAGAGACAGGGAGGAAAACAAATCAGAAGAACCTAATCTCTCCTGTGCAGCAAAAGCCAGGTCTCACCATTCACTAGCTGGGGTCAGCATTGCTCTGTTTCAGTTATTTTACTGTAGCTAAACTAAATTTGGTATGCTGTGTCCTGGTTTTCTTAATGCATGCATGACAGTCACCTGTGCTGTTAAAATATTTCCTCCTGAAATAAGCCGTGCATTGTGCCTATTTAAGGCCTTATTGGCCATGGAGTGACGATGCTGAACCCAGGAGGCAGGACTGTGGGCAGAATTGGAGCTGCAGTCAGACAGGACCCCTGTGTCGCAGCTGGTTTGAAAGCCTGCAGCCCACTGATAGGCAGTTGTCACACCAGCTATCTCCACTCTGCTTTGCAGGCAGAGTTAAGCTTTTCTTTAAGCCCTCAGGCTTGATAGCATTGGAATTATGCACTTCATCGCCCCCCAATTAGTTAGGGATGCATGACGAAAACCATTATCAGCGCATTTATTTGGGAAAACACCTTATTCTGCTTCTTGGTTCAGCACATGAAGGAAAAACACTCACCCCCCCCCCCCACCTCTTTTTCTCCACTGAGAAAAGCTTGTTTTGGAGCAGAGTGAAACTTTGAGCTGTGGCTAATCGTGCTGCTCTTGCTTATTCACCTGTCCATCAGCTCCATCCATCTGTTTCGGGAATGTTGAGTGTTGCTAAAATAGAAATAAATGGCTTCAGCATGACTGCAGAGCTCACTGAGCCCATTCCCTGAGCAGGCCATGCAGCACATCTGTCTCCTACTCCTGAGACCCCACAGAAGGTGACATTCAGTGTCCCCAGGGAAGTGGTCCCTGTGGCTCCCCTGCTCCCTTGCCATTTGCAGTCACATTCCCAGCTGTAAACAACAAACTGGACGGATGATTTCCCCAAGCTCAGTAAATGCCAGCAGCAACAGAGATCAGTACTGAATGAAGGGAAACGTGCTGGGTGAACACATGGCATTTTCATGGCCCTGAACATGAGCAGTGCTTTCTCTGGTGCTGCTCTGCTCCAGAAACCTGCAGTGGCAAGGTTTGAATTACCCGGGGTAATGAGCCTAAACTGGGTTGACTTTTCCGTGCCCATTTACAAACAGGTTGACAAACACTCTTTGAACCCAGCAAGGCTCCAAGCATTTGCTTTTGAGATGGTTTACTTTAGTGAAATGCTTTAGTCTCACAGCACAAGACCTCCCTGGTAATAAAATAATTAACTCAGGTTAATAAAGAGAGTTCACGTTCTTAAAAAAATATTGCAAAAAGTTCATCTGCTCACATTTGACACCATGGCAAGATGGATTTAGTTCCTTTTACTCAGTCTTGATATTAAATCATGTTACAGTTCTGATTTTGACAGGTGCCTGGTGTGGTGGCTGACTGTTCTTTGCTGGGGTTGGAGCCCTCAGCCCTGGCAGCAGCAGGGTGAGCCCACCTTCTACCTCTCCCTATGTGCTGGAAAACTGCAAGGTGGTCACATCAACAGACCCTCACGGGATTAATGCACTCGTAGGTACTCAGTTTTGGTCTTCCTGTCTTGTCAAATCCTGCTTTCTTCTCTAAGCCAGGGTTATTAATTATTAAAAGATGTCCCTCTGTAAGGTGTCTGGCTGCAGACTTCAGTGGGACGTGGATAGCTGGGGTGCAAAGTCATTATCAGCAACTTAACCATAAATGGAGGTTGATTTTAACCAGCATTGCAATTAGCACCTTGCTGTGCATTTAACTAACTTGAGACTTTCATACCACTACACTATAAAAGTTGAAATTATATCCAAGCAGTCTGTAAATGGATTACACTATTGTTATTATTTGTAGCACCGAATGATTGTACTTTTACTGCCTTGCACTGAATTAACATAAATGAATAACAAACAGGAGTGTATCTGGTAAAGACCATAAAGTAACTGATGTTTCCTTTATCAAATTGTAAATTTTCATTGTCTCGTTTGATTTTGTTGCCTTTACCTTCTCTTGTGCACTTTCTCAAGTGCTGCATTCCCCTCAGGCTAACAGGTATCACTGACAGACATAGCTGGGCCTAGATCATCATTCAGTACAGTTATTCCTTGGCTTGACTTGGATTTAGATGTGCACACTGTGTCTTTGTCCAAAGATTTATCAGCATTCCCAAGCAAGCACAGCTCCTGAGCTCGTGTACTGCTTGGCTTAGTCACAATGAGACACACTGAGCAGGTAGTGCCAACCTGCCAGAGCTCAGGGCACTGCAAATTCAGTATAGCAATGTGGGGGGTTTCAACAACACCCTAATTCCTGTCAGAGACACAGGATTGGTTTACCTGAGGAAAGCAGGCTTTTAAATCCTGAGGCACTTGAGGGTCCCTTCAGGAACTGATGGGTGGCCTTGTGCTCCCACTGTCCTTGCCTACTCAAAGCTGGGGGAGAAGTGGTGGCTGTCCTGCCAGACCAGGGCATGCCAGGCTGAGCAGTGCCCTGGGATACAGGGAAAGAGGTTTCCTGAGCTGCACTGGCCATTGGAGGCCAGGGAATACAGCCCCTGCCATCCTGCTTTCAGTGCTTGTGAGGAGATCCCAGAAGGCAGAGAAGAATTAAGTCCTCACCACCACGTTGGTGATGCTCTGTAGGCTCCAGAGAACTGATTCTCCGAGTGCAGGTCTCAGAGGACTGAGTATCCCCCAGCCCAGGGCTGCCTGATGCCATCAGAAGGCATCAGAGTGTCCCAGGGGGTAATTTAGTTCTCTGGTCCTTTGCTGACATCTGGCCAAGCTCCTCATCTCTCAGGCACAGCAACCCACCAGGTTGCTCTTGTGAGGGAAGAATGGGGCGAGCCGAGGCAGGGTGTCAGTCCTGGCACTGACCTCCCTCAGACCCGGCCTGAGAGCACAGACATGACACATTTGTAACGCTGCAAAGACAGCTGATTAATGACATACTGACAGGTATCAGTCACTTGGATCAGCTCTGACAACTCTGGAAGCACTGAAATGCAACTGCCCGGAACAGTAAGTCACTAAATTACAGCATATACATTAATAAAAGACTCTGCCATGGGAATTGAGAGCTAAATGTCTTGTCTAACACAGCCTGTGAATACAGGACTTTGTTAAAAAAAGAGAAGAAATTAAAAGCTATTATAAAAACATAGCACTTGGAAATCAGAAATAACCTACTAATTTTTGTCAAACAGTTGACTTTGACCATCAGCCTAAATACCATCACCTCCCTACATACTATGTTGATCATCCTAAACCCCAAAATGAGTCATGATTCTAACTGGATTGTCAGAGCAACTAACAAGCCTGAAGAATATTAATAATGGAGAATTCACATTCTATTTTGTTAAAAAACCACAATGACTTCAGATTTCCAAGGAAAATAACAAAGAAATTCAAAAATAAGAGCCCATTTTTGTGGTCATCTGTTTTTAAATCCTGCATAGCATTCTCAAAGTCTTAACCTGCTGCTTCCTATTTCAAGGGTAATACTAATACAGAGATGAATTAAAGTTTTTGAGAGGTCTGCTCATGGAACAGAAAAAAAAGTTGCTTAACACCCTCTTTCCCACCTTCCCTAGAGTAGATTCCAGAAATTTCCTATTGGAAAAGTATAATCCTCAACTGAGCTGTAAACATTTTTGAGTCACTTATCATGATCTTGGCAATTTAGTTTGTATTATGCTATAGATGATTTTTGATGTGAGATTTACCACCCATTTATACAATAACAAGAAAGGAAATCTATAGGCAACAAATAGGGAAATCCATGAAATAACTCTACATCAAAGTCCTCTTCGATTCCACTCTGAATGCAACTGTGTTTTGCTTAGAATGTCCATAATTGCTATAATTAGTAGGCAGGCGCTCACCAGAGGAGAAATAGGAGATTTCAATCCATTCATTGGCATTAGGACAGATCCTTTAAAAAAGCCCCCTTGTCCAGTGCTAAATTTTGGACTGTCACTGATGCAGATCTGAAGCACACATTTTCCCTGCCTGGCTTCATTTATAACAATATCCATCTTTACTCAACAGAGATTGCTGGGTTTTAAAATCATGATCTAAACCCAGCAACAAACCCCCCTGGCCACCCTTCCTCTTCCCCACCCCCTGTCAAACCACGTGGCTGCTGCTGCTCTGGGGCACGTCTGGGGGCCCTCAGGGCCACCCTCCTGCCTTGCTGTGATTCTTCCAGCCTTCATCCCATTCCCTTTGTTTTAAGGCCAGTTAATTTTCTTATGGAATAATTGTAACCTCTCCTGTGTGCACAGACCCCAAACTGGTCCCCGTGTGCCCACAGCCCTGGGTGCTGCCTCGGGGCATCTGTTCAGTGAGTGATGCCCATGGATGCCCGGCATCCCCCCACCACAGCTCAGTGACCTGCAGCCCTGCGTGGCTGCTGAGAGACAGAAACACCACCAAAGCCCCAGAACAGCAAAGAATTAAAATCCCACGTCTTTTTCCTGCTGTAAACCAATGTTCTATCATTTAAACACCCGCTTTATTCATTATCAGCTATAATTCACGTACGCTGGTATTTCAGCGCACTCCCATGCTGTGCAGCACTGGTTTTCCCTGCCCTGGTGGCACAGAGCCCCCGGGGTGACACGAATGGTGTCCCCCTGGGCCCTCAGCTCACTGGGGTGCAGGGGCTGAGCTCCCTGGCAGGGCTGGCAGAACCCTCCCCGTGCTCAGCGACGCCAGCCAGCACACACGCTTGTGGCACATTAATATTCGCACAACAACCCCCCTCCAATCAGTCTTTGCTAAAAGCATTAATTAAGACTTTAACATTTCTGATCCCATCAATTTTCTGTTCTCTTCTTATTAAATAGATGTACTAGGGGAGTTTGAATAATAACTGCCCAAAGTTTGGGGATAATGAATAAATGAACTTTGCCAGCCTCTGGCTAAGCATGAAATTTGCTGCGGAGTAACAAATGCAACGGAGGCAGCTCATACATTAACCAACCTAGTTTTGACACACCAGTTTGGGAGCACATTATTTACTTACTTACTAATTCTAAGTGAGACTAGGCTCCAAAATGTTTTATGCAGGAAATGACAAATGACATGTTCAGACAGTCTTTTGCACTCTCCATCACAGCGTGAAGCTGCTCACTCACCCATCTTCCTTTCGGTGGGTCTGGCCCTCTTGCCATGCACAGCGAGGCTTTCAGCACTGCAGACTTCATTTGCCTTGGGACTTTTGCCAGAAAAGGAGCACACCAGGAACTAGCTAATTTTTGTTTTTACTTGGTAGGTGTTGGCACTTTAAAGGTCAGCTGTGTGCTGTGAAACTACTTTTGCTCCATGCATTTTTACATGTACATGGCTCTAGCCTCAGCTCTGTTACACTGCTTTAAATCCATTCATTTTTGTAGAAATCCATTAACTCGCAGTGAATTTATGGCAGTATAACTGTGAGCGAGCTGTGGCTGATGGCGCAGACTGGAAATATTACAAGGAAAAGTGCAAAGTTCTATTGATTTTCTCTCAGGAAAAATGTGTGTTTCCTTATGATTATATTACAGATGACTCAGCTCTGGCCCCTACCAGCCATCACTCATGTTTCCCAGCTCAGCTGTTGGCTGGCTGTGCGAGGAGCCGCTGCCTGTGCTGTCCCCACTGCAGGGACCGGGGGCTGCTTTCCCGGGTGCCTGGGCACACACCCACCCCACCCCCCGTGCTGGAGGACTCTCTGCCTGGCTTTGCATGGCACTGCAGGAGACGCACCGCCCCTCCACAGCTCTGCAGTCCAAGCACTTACTCCTAATCGATTCTGACAGCAGACACCATGAGGAATGCTGAGATTTATGAAATAGCAAGATTTGCCACTAGCCTCTGTCCATTAAGGGTACAGCAAAACCTCTCTTTACCCTTTGTAAATACAATCAGCAGAAGTGAGGCAGTTGCCCTTTTCAGAAGAAAGAGCACTCTCAAAGGACAGATGTTTTAGCAGAAGTTCTTAACACACTCACAAGCAATAAGGCTCCAAATTCTTTACCATTTTTCTTCAAAATGTTGCGCATTCCTTTAAGTGCTTTTTAAAGACTAAATACTGTACTGAGAGCTGTAGCCTCCCCTTTAGCCAGTTGTTTTCCCTGTGCTACAGGAATATAAGGCCAGTTTTAGACTCTGTATTTTGAAAAAAAAAAAAAAAAAACAAAAAAAACTGGCCTGAATGTGGAAACCACAGTCCCAAAACTGGGCTGCAGGGGTCAGGCTCCTTGACTCACCCTGCACATTTTGGAAGGCACAAATATAGGGAAGGTAAAGGTAGAGCCAGGTTATCTTGGCAGTCTGATTCCTTGTTGAAGTTATTCTGTGAGCTGGGAGTGAGTTATCTCTGCATGTGTGCAGAGATTCACTGGAAAGAAAAGACTGCTCTTGTTAGATGAGATTTTTCATCAAATCCTCAGGTTATTGTTTAGTAGTTCTGAGGTTTTATGGTGAATTGGAATATAAGAATTGTTATTCCTACTGTGGCACACTTAATTCTGATCTCAGAAGGGATAAAAAAAAAGTTATTTTTAGTCCCAGATTTAATATTTTTTTCACCTTTAATGTGATTGAAGTCTAAAAGACCTTGATAATTCTACTCCTGTCACTGCACACAAAACTTGAAGTTGCTGCCACATCCCTGTGCAGGTAACAGGCTACAAAACGAAGGGAAGGGCAAACTCAAGATGGTGGATTTCCTCCAAAACACACAGTATTCAATTCCAGATACAATGCACTCCATAAGTGATGAAAGAAAGGTATCAGAGCAAAGCAGATGCCTGTTTACTAGGAGACCAGCTGAGGTGCTGCTGAAGTCTAAAAAGCAGCATAACTACTCCTAGATAGACATGCTCTACCGCTTCAAGTGCCAGCTACTTATTAAGATCAATTTCTAGGCAGTTTTCTTCTTCCACTTGTGGAAAAATTTTAGTCCTCTCCCTTAGAAGGAAGACGAGGCCCTGAGAAATATTCCCTGCCCTGAGGAAACAGCAGCAGTGATGATGAGCCGGGCAGAGGAGCCCCAGTCCAAACTCAGGTAGTTTTCACTTGCACCAGCCCTTGCTCTCCTGACATTGCAGACTCCACTTGTTCCTCTGCTGGAGTAACTGTCCTTGAACAAATTCCCAGACATGAATGCCAGCTTTAGACATGGGCTAGATGTGCTCCAACATGTAAATCTTTTTCTTCCACCTATCTTTTCCTTGCAGTTTATAAAAGCCTGGCCCTCCCCTGTTCATATGGAAGCCAAGGACTGTGTTCTTCAGCGTCTCATGCTCTGATGCACCTCCAGGCTTGCAACAACCATCTCCTGTGAATTCTTCCAGAGAGCACTTCTGCTTCTTGTGGGATGATTATGGATTATTCCCCAATCCACAGGGATCCTACAGCTGGCATTATTGGGATGAACCTTCTTGCAAAGATTTAACCACATTTGGATTCCCACAGTGAGTCTGCCCCAGTACAAGAGGGATTTTGCAATGAAGTAGCATGCATGAAACACAGATGTGCTTTGGTCTCAAACCTAGTGAGTGCGAGCAGCACAAATCCCTCACTCTCACTGGCAGTCCTAGAAAAAGGAAATTCTGATCGTCTGAGAATGATCCTCTAGAAGAGGACTCGGGTACAAGGTGAGGCAGGGGCATGTCCTGCTCCCCAGCTCTGCAGGCAGAGTCCTGCTGGCACTGGAGATGTCACTTTACCTTTTCCACAGGGAAGGTCCTTTCTAAAATGCCACTCAAATGAAAGGACAAGAGTCAGTGTCAGACATAGGAGATTTCAAGGCACTTCACTAAATTCAGCTAAAAGAGGTCGTGTTTCTTTACCAAGTCATCCCATTACCTCGCTTGAAAAACAAGTATTTTGGAACAGAAAAATAACTGCTGCATTTACTGTAAAAAAGCTTCATTAGAGCAAGTTCACTTGGGTAAGAAAAGGGACACAATTATGTATTTTTAGAAATCTGAATACATTTTAAACAAATCTTAGAATGAGGTCTAGGGAATACAACATTCTAGGTTGATTTATTTTTATTTTCATTTTCCACTACTTGAGATTCATCTTTTTTTCAGAGAAGTCTGGAGCAAACCAAAGCAACTTACCTCCAGTGCTGCACGCTGTCCCACTGCCGATCTGATAGATCTTGGATTAACTGCCCAGGGTTAACTGGTGTCACCACAGGAAAACACAGCTACAGCCTATGAGTAGCTGCCAGCACATTCTGCTGTAGGATTTGGCGTTAGGTGAGGGTGTCTGAAAAATAACTGATTTCAATTTTATCTTGTTTGTGCTGCTTTGTTCCTCAAGTCTCTGGGTTATAACAAGGTAGGGAACACATCCAGCCATGAAGCTTTCTCAGGGACCTTCAGGACACAGGGAGAGGCACACACATCTGTAAAAACTTTATTTCAAAATCTTTTTATTCAACTGTTATTCAGCAATATACAATACAGTTTATAAACAAATGTCTTACCTTGTTTCCAATCTTCATTTAAAAATAAATATTATTGACAGTGAATATTAATTATGGTAAGATGTACCTTTTTTTTTATGTCTCCAAAAGAAATAATTTAATTAAAAAAGAAAAAAGGAAATCCAAAAAACCTAAACACAATAATCTACTAAAAATATTTCCTTTCTTAGGAAGGGTTTGACCCAACATCTTTACATATTGTCATAAAGATAACTGCTCAACAGTTCGTGCAAAATGAAGAGTCAGAGGAAAGGTTTAGAAAAGAAAAAAATATTACATTAAAATAGAGAAATCATAAGTGCCATGCACAGAGCAGGGCTTTACACCATAGATTCTGGAAACTAGATGCATTATTCTATGTGATTTACTTTTCTGTGGCATCCCAAAAAATATGTTTTTCCCCCCCCATGTAGAATTTATCATGCTTCTTTCAGTCTCTTTCTGTCCATCTTTAAAACTGTAGGTATTTTTTTGTCAGGGATTCTGTTTGTTATTAAATAGGTTCCTTTCTGTTTGGCAGAGGAGGAGTGGAGGGAGTAGTCCGTCAGTGGTTTACTAATAAATGTACAAGCTTATGCAGTATTAACAGGGACATGTATAGGAGTGGGTCTGTAGCATAAATAGGTCCTGTACCTGGAAAAGAAAGAGACAAGGGAGAGAAGGAGATTTGATATTTTTTTATCTTTTCCAATACAGAAGATTAAATGCAGAAGAGAAATATAGGAAGATTTATTTTTATCACTTCAGTGCCAGGGGTCAGAAGCTTAATTTTAATAGTAAAACAAGCTATCCAACTCAAAGAGCTTTCTCCTCCCCCTCCCAAATCTAACTCCACTTAGGTCATTTCATTATGCGTTACTAATGGTATGCCTAAACTTGGCTTCAGCCAAGTTACCAGTAATTCAGATTTCTATAAATATGCCTTAATCTGGTATATAGTTTCTTGAGAAATGACAGGTATCAACCACCCATTACTTTAAAGGGAAATGACAAATGCTGCAGCTGTACTTCTTGATTAACAGGACATGAACCCATTTCATTTGGAATGGGAACAGCAAGACCTTGACATCTTCTTTACCTTTTATAAGAAAGAGTGGAATTTTAAATTAAAAACGTGCACAGGAGCCATAGAAAAACAGAGGTGAGGTGTGGAACACATCTGTTACAGTCATTCTGCCCAAACCCAGGGAGGGTAGGATGGCTCCTGCTCTGAGGAGGGACCTCATGGGGCAGGACAAGGCTGCAGGACACTGAGGCACATGCTGGGGCAGGAAAGAGCTGCCTGTGCTCTTACAGCTGCTGAGGGAGGACACAGCTCCCCCCGGGCAGGGACAGGCACCAGTGCTTTTGCGTTCAGCAAGAAGTGGCAGCCACATCCCTGCTGCAGCTAACAAGGCTTCCCTGCCTCATATCCACTTACACCAAGATACTTGTTCATTTTTTTTAAATTTTTATTCCATACCTACATGTGCCAAAAAGACAGGTATTTCCTGTGTGCACCATGGTCTGGCCCCTCTCCCTTGTGTGCTGAGGGCTGTAGGGCTGAGATCTGTTGGCCAGGAGAGCAGGACACACAGACACTGTGTGAGCCGTGGGGCTGCTCCATCTCTGAAATGAGTCACTGCTGAGCTGACAGGCAAGGGCAGAACAGCCCCTTCCCACAGAGCAGCTCTGCTGCCCTGGTGCAGCCCATGCTGTTGCTGTGGGACAGGAGATCACTGCCTGGTGCTCCCTGAGCCCTGCAGAGCCCACCATGCTAACGACAGTGCAGGGCTGTGACTGATGTCTCACATGGCCGTGGGACACTTCCACAGGGCTGGATGCAAAAGCAGGAGCCCGGCTGGAATTTGCCTGCAGGTGGAGGGCAGAGAGGCACCTAAGGAGAGGCTTCATCAGCGCTGAACACCCGATCCATGGGAGTAATAAATGCCCAAAACACTGACCATCACTCAGAAACACGACTGTCAGAACCACTCTGCAAAGCATGACAACTTTAAAAAGAAGTTTTCTGTGTTCAATACCTCTGATAAAGGAATCAGGGCACTTCTATTTAGGATACTCACTTCAGGCACCCTAATGCAAATACTTTAGTCTTGGTCTCTAGGAGATGTGAGTGTCTCTCAGCTGTGCCACGATCAAAGGAAATGTCTCAGACAGATCTGAGTAAACCACTGCTCTTGGGCTCGCTGTTCCAGCTACCTCATAATCTACATACACCTCACCAGCAAAGCTGGAGTACTGTTACCCAGTATCAAAAATAGTACACAGTAATGTGGTGTGCAACTGAGGAACTCGAGAAATGTCCCCACAGTGCTATCTCACAGACTCTCAGACTCTGTGGTGATTATTTAGTTATTAAGGTTTTAATTAAATCCTTGCATGCACAAACACATGCTAAGGACTGCCTACGTAGCAACAGCAGGGCATTAAGATGAATACAGGATTTTTGTTTTGAAAGCTGAAAAATCATTAGCAAACACAATTAACTTCAGCAACTGAAGGATTAACTCATCAAATCCTTGCAAGGAGACACTAAAGGTGTGTGCAGGAAAGGGCACAACAGCTGTCAAAGCTCAGGCTCCTGGCCAGCACACAGGCAGACAGTCATCAAGCCTAAATGCAGCAATGCAGAAGCTCACAAGCCCAGAGTTCCCTGCCCCAGGATCCATCCCTGCAGAGCTGAGGGGCAAGGAGGTCCTACCCCTGGAGATCTGCAGGCAAGGTAAGTGATCCCCCTTTCCTGTGCCCAGAGGGTGTGGGCAGCAGGAGCCCTGCCTGTGTGTATGTCAACCCTGCCAGATTTCCCTGGGCCAGCCCGGGAGCAACAGCAAACAGGGCTGTGACAACCGTTCCCCAGCCTCAGGGACCTCCCTCCTCCTGCAGGTCCCCACTTCCCTTACAAATACATACCCAGTGCACAAGTATATTATATCCTATGGTTTTGGCAAGAATAAAACTCCAGTCTACCTGCACCAGGGAGAGAAAACAGATTGCCCATTGGGAAGGCTGCAGGTGAACCCTGTTGTCTGTCTCTGAGCCTGATGTGCCACGTGGTACCTGAAGACAGATGCTTATCCACAAACTGCGGTCCTGGGCCCAACAGACCCACACTTCCAGTCAGCACATCCCCGTTTCCAAGCTGTCAGATGACTGTCCTCCCTTCTGGCTCATGGCACAGCTGCCAGCCCAGGACAGTCCCCCTGTGCTGTCGCTGTCCCCTGTGCCTGTGGATGGCAGGGGCAGCCCGGCACCATTTGACACTCCTGGCAGCTGCAGGTAGCTCACTGGTGCCAAACTGGTGCCAATTCCACAGCTGGCCACCACTGCAGGGAAGACCTGGCCTTGGGTATTTATTATGCTCAAATCTGAAGGTGGTGAGAACTCATTTTTTCCCTGCCAGGGCTGAACTTGGTTTTTCAATGAAAAGGACTTGAGTCTGAGGAGATGCTGCCAGTTACTCAGGAGGCAAGGTGTGCTTTTGTGAGGGGGAATTCCCCTGGAAACGCTGAGGAAGCTCAACCTGGAGGAGCAGGCTCTTGTAGCTCAAGTGCTCTTACAACCATGATACTGAAGGGCTGCCAGGGACACCAGGTTAGGATTGTTTCTGCTTTGAATGCAAAGCAGTGTTAGTCCCAGCTCCTTGCAGGAGCTGAGTGCCTGCTCAGCAAAACCATTCCTATCTCAGTTTTACTTTTATGTACTAGTTTTAGTTTAAATTTCAAAGCAGAATGGTGAATTCAACAGTCCAAATTTTGTCTTTTCATTTTGTAGAAACTGCTTTTGTTTTTAACCTACCTTCTTCATCTTCTTAATTTGACAGCAGAATGTGAGTTCAGAGTCTGTTAACAGAATCTCAGCAGTCAAATAAAACATACTTTTAAAAAATTATTTTAAAGCAATTATTCTTACTGAACACCAAATGCAAGATTTCTTTTTTCATACTGATTCAGTGTTGTTCTGCTCTAAGACTTCAGGCAACAGGAGGTACAGAGAACTTCAGAATTCTCCACTCTCTGAACATAAGCATAAGATCAGAAATATAATTTCCAGTATTTTCTTTCTGTTTAGTTAACCTGAACTCTTTCCACTGCAGGTAGTATTGTTTATAAACAAACTGAACTTAGTCTGCTCAATTCCACTTTTACTGCAGTAGTGGAAATCTTGACTTTTAGTTAATAAATTGTTACATCTGCAGATGTAAACAAATTGAAGGTGTGCCTGAGCAACGAGGATCTGGACACACAATGGTCCCAGATGAATTCCTATCCAGACACTTCAAATCAGGAGTACACAGTTACTTGCAACTACAGATACCTCAAGAAAACATTTAATTGTTATTTTGAATATTCATTTGATGTTTTGTTATTGAAAACTTATTTATCCCTATTCAGACTTAGAATTTTTTTGCTTTTAAATTATATATATGCACATGGCTAAAAAGGAAAGCCTACCACCATGCAGAACAAGAACAAATTGTTCTTTTTGTGTATGCTGAATTGCTCTCTGGCATCACTCAACCTTCTCTTTGATTTATGACATAATAGTGTTTTACTGTAATTTTCTATTTAATAATTTTTTTATGCCAGAATTAATAAAAGTTGGACTTGAAACAGTTCAATTGAAAACAAACGTTAATTAGCCAAGTGACTTGTGACACATGGAAAAAATGGGATGATTCTTTTACAAGCTATATTTAACCAATGGTCAGAACCCACAGTTTCCAGCAGTTACCTATTTTTCTTCCTAGAAAGAATCTGAAAGTACTTTGATGTCTTTTTCCGAGATGGTGGTAAAATGCAGTGGCCCATATAATAAAAAGCTGAAAGACATCAGTAGCCTATTTTCCTTGAAAGATGAGATGATAACACCTAAAATCTGGCTGCCTATTGATGATGGAGCTGGGGCCCTGGCTGGCAGTGTCACGAGACATTTCTCTGTAGTGGCTTTTATGCAGTGACCTCTCAGCCTCAGCCTATTTCCTTACAGAACAATGCTCAATTAAAGCCCTTAAACCTGGCATTTCATTAAGAGGTGAGGAATGAAGCTGACCATATTGATTGATTTATTCTCTCAGTCCCATTTAGACTGTGCTTGAGATATGTTCTTGGAGAAACAGTTCCTACTACTTGATACCTACGGAAAAATGGAGGTTTACATGGGTTGTTGGTCAAGGATCATTACAAGCAATAACCTCCTAGATAAAACAAATTCTCACTCACTGACATACATTTGGAGCACTTGCACTGAATTGAAGGGAATTTGCCAGACTTCAGATCTAAAGGGCGTCTTAGAAGTCTTTAATTAACATAACACCATTAGTACACACTTACTGAACCGGAGGTATGATATGCTACACTCCACTGGAATTACTTCACAGCTTGAGACAAGATCTTGTAAGCTGTCTGTTTTCTTCTCCCACTACTGAATACTCCCAGCACAATCCACACACTGCATTTTTCCTATCTTTTTTATTTTAAAGGCTTGTACCTGGTGCCTTAAACTTCCCGCTTCCCAACAAGAATTCTCCAGGAGGCTGTGCAGAAGTGCATCCAGAGCCTGTGCTAACTTTAGCACGCTCTCCCAGCTCAACCCTAGAGCACTGCATGTACCAGGAGGTGTTCTTGTTAAAAGAAGTATTGGTACTATAGAAAAAAATAGCAAACTACAGGGTCTCCAGTGCCTCTGGCTCTCAGCTGGCTGCAGATCATCATGCCCAGGCACTACTAGAAACAGCTCCCGAGCTGCCTGTTGCTGTTGGTAATTTCAGCCATGGTGACTTCCCACGTATTTATGAGCAACAGCATGGGATCTGCTCGCCACTGAACCTGCCTGGAAGGCACATGACAAAATGAGTTTTCTATCCACTACACATTTGTATTTATGATTCACTGAATTTTGGAACAGCTTTCCATAACTCATCTCAAAAAAATGCCTTGAAGAAGTTAGCACATGTTTTTATTTGTACACAGCCATGCAGGCAGAAGCTTGTGATCCTGCTTTTTTCCTTCATCCATGCCATAGAGGTTTTTAACGTCAAGAGCAAATCTTCTCACGCAGCTGGGTGAAACTACCAGCATTGCCCTCCACACCCTTCTTCTTGAAAATGCCCACATTTCACTTTCCTTAACCACACTCAACTCTCCAGGAAGCTGAAGAAAATTTTACTGGCCAGAAGACACTGAGCAAAGTTTTGTAAAACTATGTCATCGTTTTAGGTCTTCTCAAATACACCCAAGTTTCACCATTTGCCTGCCTTCTCTCAAGATATCCACTGCTATGTTCCAGCCTATATTTAGAGGTGAATTGCCAAAATACCATGTAACAAGAGTAACTGAAAGCCATTCCTGTCCTAATTTCAGAAAATCAACAAGTTTTATTATTTCCAATAAGATTCCATTTAGAGTATTTAGCACTCCTGAAATAACCATATTTTATTTATGTGCTGGGCTGAACTGATCTGACAACACAGAGATGAGGTAGAATGTAAGGCTTAGTAACTCTACAGAGGCTGCATACAGGGCAGCACAATGCAAATTTCCAGCATAGATAAAAAAAAATTTATGTGTATTTGAGAAAAATCCAATTCTTCGTAGAAGCCTCACTCTTAATTTTGATTGTTCTTGATGTGACATCTCAAAAAGTCCACCTAGAAGACTTCAGTATTTTCGTGACAAATCACAACATAGTAGCAGGAAGGCTACAGGTTAGAAAACAAATAAATTGTATGGCAATGAGAGGGGGGTGTAGTCATGCAAAGAAATGATGCAGAAATAAAAGGCTGATTCTGATAAGAAGCTACGAAAAGATTCCTTCTGCAGTATCGATTTTCGGAAGTGCTGCAGTGCTTTGCTGGAAGTCAATCTGTGAGTGCCTGTGGGACAGGACGGATGCAGGCAGTGGCAGAGGAGTTGGGGATGTGTTTCTTAAGGCACCTGCAATTATTGAGGTGCGTTTTGGATCACAGTAGAGATTATTTTAGCTGAGACTCGTTAAGGCCAAATTGTTCTCTAAATATTATTGCTGACAATCCCTTCTGAACGTGCTCACGGTACACAAACCAGTCAAGTGCTCAGTTACCCTCTAGGGAGGCTCTTCCCTTCTCCTAGATTGTAAGGACATTATTAGACATAAGGTACAGGATTAAATGGACAATTGATCTGACCCAGCTCAACAGCTGCTGCAGGGCTGCATGGCACAACACTTTTGTACTAAATACAGCCACTAACAAACAGAAAGAGGGGTTGTTGAACTAGTGGATTTGATAAGTGTATGGAAATGCAATATCAGCTAAGGAGCAAGAAATACTTCTACCTTTATAAAAAAATTTCTATTTCTTAGGTTACCAGAGAAATATGCAGTTTCATTGTCAACAGAGTGGCAAAAAAATCACCTCCCACTAAAGTTACAAGAAACTGGAACACATAATATGGGTAACAGTTGGTACATTTTCTCTTAATATCCCCACTTCCCTTCTGTGGTGGCCAAAGATGTACAGAGCAGTCTTACCAAAAGCCTGACTCTGCTTCTTCCAAATGCTGCATCTGCCCATGAACACCATTGTGTTGAGAGCAGGCAGTGCCCTGCAGAGCCCAGCAGAGCAGCAGCTGAGCTGATGGAGCCAGGCCCTCGAGGGGCTGCTCTTGGGATCTGCTCTACACTGCAGACAGCTAAATAAACCACTCAACCACTCCAAATATCCACTCTTGGAGAAATTAAGGAATAACTTCAAGAGAACACCAGGAGTAATTTACAACAAGCTCCAAACGCTATAGATAGTGTCAATGGAGAAAAGGAACGTGTCCTGAATACTTGAAAAGAGTAATTCATTCTATATAGATTATACAGCTTAAATACTTTCTATGGGTCTGCATTTAAATAAGCCAGTAACTTCCCTCTTTTGAGACCCGCAGCTGGTCTCTACTCTGTATTACCCTCACATAAACAGATTTCTGCTTTGGCATCTGTGAGATGATCTGTCCTCACCAAATATCTTATTAAGAGACTCAAACCATGCAACTCTGGGTTTGTTTAATTTCCAGAATTTTCTGCAGTTCCATGATCTAAAATTAACTCAACAAAACCAAGGATCATTAATTCATTCCTTGAAAGTTGAATAATGAGAGATACAAAATTCTTTGCAATGTGATTTGGTGGGAAATGAATTTTAAACTAAAGCATATAGAAAACTGACTAACTAAATTAGGGTAGTTCAGGTTGTAAATGAACATTCAGCCCCACACATCCTTCTCCTGCACTACTGTGTGAGCAGCTCCAGAGCATATTAATACACACAAATAGCAAAAAGTACAACTCAGACTACCCAGATCATGAGGCAATGAAGGATAGTGGGAGCTGGTTTCAGTTTCCTGAGCTTTGAAGTGAGCCTGGGCCATATTATCAGGTTTTAAAAGCCATGTTGCAAAAAAGCAGGCAAGCTAGATATGGTCACACAATTCCATAGGTTGACACCTTATGAAAAAGATTTGCAATAAGAGTCACAGCGGACTGGACCACAGATTTCACATTCTGCAATTGATGCAAGCTGTAAATATTTGCAATCCAGTTCTGCAGTTCTGTGCAGTACTCACTTCACTGTCTTCTACAGTATTTTAGACTTGATCAGGATTAGGAGCAAGCTGCCAATGTAGTTGTAATTATCACTCCAATCAGAATTACTAAATTTAAGCAGATTCAAATACAGATTATATAAGGATTTCTTTTGAAAAATAACCCTATCCTGTCCATACTCAAAGAACAGAGCTAAGTGCATTAGCAGAATACATGATGGCACATGAAAAATGGCTGTATCGAGATCATGTGTCCAAAAAAAAAAAAAAAAAAAAAAAAAAAAAAAAAAAAAAAAAAAAAAAAAAGGCAGATCCCGTGATTTCCATAAAGAAGGGGTGACCTTTTTGCTGTAAAGAAACAGCAGCATTTTGGGATTGACCCACAAATACACAGACCCTCCAAACCTTTCCAGTGATTGGTATTTGCTAGATCCTAGCTAACTGAAGACAGTGCTATGCCCTAGGTCTAAGGGAGGCCAAGCTTTACTGAATAAGCCAGCAAAGGGTTATTTGGCAAAACTGTGGACATGGGATAGTCCTCATTGCCCTCTTTACGTGTGAAGTTTCCCAGCTCCCTGGTGTGAGAGGGATTCAGATTAGAATGCAAATTTTAAAATTTCTAAAGCAGTAAAGTATTTCTATTTATGCCGGTTTGGTGAGTTTTACCCATAGGATCATAGAATCTCAAGGCTGGAAAAGACCTCTAGGATCATCAAGTCCAGCCATCAACTCAGCACCACCACAATGTTCTCCACTTAAACCATGTTGTCAAGTGCCACATGCATATATTTTGTGAACACTTCCAGGGATATAACAATAAAATGATAGACATGAAGATGATGTCCATTAGAGACCTTACTGTGCTCTGCTTCCTTTGAAACAGCTGCTCCCAACACACACAAGGATGTTCTGCTTCCCAGCCACAGCCATGCAAGGGCAGGGTAAGACCAGAATATCACAGAATATGCTGAATTGGAAGGGACCCATAAGAATCATTGAGTCCAGCTCCTGGTCCTTCAAAGGACACCCCAACAATCCCACCATGTGCCCAAGAGCATTGTCCAAATGTCTCTTGGCCTCTGTCAGGCTTGGTGCAGTGACCACTGCCCTGGGGAGCCTGTTCCAGTTCCCAAACTGAGTGAAGAGTGAAGAATCTTTTTCTAATATCCAACCTAAACCTTCCCTGACACAACTTCAGGCCATTCCCTGGGGTCCTGTCACTGGTCACCACAGAGCAGACAGCAGTGCCTGCCCCTCCTCTTCCCCTCACGGGGAAGTTGTAGCTGCAATGAGGTCTCCCCTCAGTCTCCTCCAGGCTGAACAGACCACGTGCCCTCAGCTGCTCCTCATACAGCTTTCCCTCAAGGCCCTTCACCACCTTCATTGCTCTCCTTTGGACACTCTCTAATTGCTTCATATCTTTCTGTATTGTGGTGCCCAAACAATATCCAAGGTGAGGATGCCCCAGGGCAGAGCAGAGTGGGACAATCCCCTCCCTTGACTGCCTGGTGATGCTTTGCCTGATGCCCCCCAGGACACAGTTGGCCCTCCTGGCTGCCAGGGCACTGCTGACTCATACTCCCCGTGCCCTCAGCCGGGACCCCCCGTGTCCCTTCCCTGCTTTCCAGTTTGGCAGTTTCCATCGTGGCAGCTGCTCAGAGTCCTGTGTGAGCTCTGCTAGCACAGCTCCCTCCTCCAGCCATGCCCAACGACCCGCGCTCACTCACGCAGGCTCCTCCACAGAGCGCGGCTGCTGCTCTGCCAAACTGCTCCTCTTTCCAGCTAATAAAATTGCCTCCCAGCTGATAACAGCCTAGCAATATAAAGTACTCGGTTGTTAGCCGCTGTTGTGACAAATAATACCATTCTGCTGACAACCCCATTTTTTCCAATACAAACCTACTTGAACTGTTTATTATTGACATATGGGGCTGCGCCACCATTATCTAATTTTAAAACACACATAGTAAACAGCAGTAGTGAACCTGCCAGCATTCTCAATGCTTTAGCAAAGCTAAATCAAAACCCAAAGCAAACCCCTTTTATTACCAGCACAGTCCTGTCAGGCTCTCTTAAGTAAAGCAGGAACACCTTCACAGGACTACTGCAAGATTCGTTCCCTGGCAGAGCCTACTTTATGTTTGTTTTGCAACTACAGACCACCAGTATTAAAAGCATTCTCAAAATCAGTACCAGTAAGACTGTCTGGACACTTCTTTCTGCCACGACTGCTAAGTTTACCACTTAACGTATTAGGGACCTATATAATTGACAACACAGTTCAAGTGTTATTTTATACATCAGTAAAGCTGCATTAGTGTAGTGGAGGTGGGGAGTGCTTAACAATTATTGCCTCTTGTAAAACATACAGAGTTAGCTGGTTCTACAAACTAAGACGCCATTTTGCAAAGTATCTATTGAAACTGTATTTAAAGAACTAGCAGTATATATTAGAATTAACTGTAAAATGATGCTTTTTCATGCAAATACACGTCTGAGTGTATTTGCACAAAAATACCACTGATCCTTTCTTCATAAAAATTTCCAATTTTTGCTCACTAATGAATCAATCTCACATAGAAATCTAGACCAACATTAGGTACAGCTTCCACTTTCATTAAGTAGACCTGGAATACCCCTTTCACTGTGTTTAGTAATATTTTTTAAAAATATTTTTCATCTATAACTTGAAGATATCAAAGAAGTTCAAATACTATTCAGATTTGTTCAAGGGCACTGCAACAGGCTATGACAGAATAGGTTGGTACAGTTTTGTCTGTCCTCTGGGGAATAAGCAAGAACTGCTGAAAGGAGGTTACTCAAATAAATTGCATTTCCACAGTACAAAAACATCCTGGCACAGCTTTTTTCTGCCCTGGATAATGAGGTGACACCATACAGCAGTTTGTGCTTTTGTCCAGTTCGAGAATTAATCCATATTACACAGACACAAAAGAAGATATTTGACCTCACTTGTTCCCAAAGCAGTCTAATTTGCCTAGATATTAAAGTGCTAGTGATGTGTACTTAATGAGAACTCTTTTTGCATGTTTATTATCCAGTGACATTTAGGAGGTCAGCCTGATAATTCAGTTATGGCCTCTGTCTTGCTCCTTTATTTAATGTAAAGGAAAATGTGACGTGACCCAGGTTGCATTTAACTACAAGTAACAACAGAATGTGAGCTCATACATGGGCTCATAAAAAGCACAGGGGGAGTGGAGCAGACCCAGACATTACTGAGTGGGAAAGGCAGGGAGCCCAAGCTGAACAGCCACACAGGCTCTCCTTACCTGCTATTTCATGTAATGTTCATCTATCAAACATAAACAAGCTCCACAGCCTCTCTCAAACTAGCACACAGTCATTCACGCTCTGGTAAAGCCAGGAGAGCCCTAAACTCTAACCCTTACCCAAAGTTAATCCAAACCCACCCACAGCCCCTCCAAACAGAGACCCTCTAACCAGCCACAGCCTGTCACCCTCAACAAAACACTGTGTTCATTTACTTTGCTGTCTCTAAGCTGCAAAGACATACCCTTTGCTTCCCAGTGCACAACCCAGATCTAACAGTCTCTGACATGATCTCCTGCCTCCAGGTGGGTTGCCACAGCTTGACTGTGCCTGTGTTGCTCTCATGAGCATCACTGGGAGCTGCACATGCCCAGAGGCTGCAGAACTGGGAGCTGGTGCTTTATTATCTTGGGCCATGTAGCCCACGAGCAGGGTTTCTTCTGCCTCAGACATAAAAGGTTTTGAGGGGGGGGAGGGATAGGCATGAAGTGAAGACTTCAGTTCTTCCTTGCTATGAACACTTCATCTCTGCATAACACACGAGTTTGTGTCCTTCCTGGAGCACTCTAAGCACAGCTTCTTGCTTCACACTCCCATCTTTGTTTATTTTATTTAAAGCTTTCACTTCTGAGCTTTGAGGCTAGAGATCAAACAAATAAAAGGGAATTTGGAAGCTGCAATGTCTGATCTACATTCTGCTCAGAAGTTAAACTATAAATTGCCCCCAAGCCAATACACAGGCACTCATTTTGGAGACTGTTTTGTAGGATATAACACAGCCAGTTTCCCTCCCAGAAGGTCAGGATGAAGATCTGTGTTTATTACTTCACCATCAGATGACAAAGTCTCATGACTAAGGCAGTGGACTTGCATTTAAGACATCTGAAATTAAGTTTTCATATTTAGTTTCTCAGCAGTCACACCACTAAACAAAGCCAGTTATTGTTCTTCCTGCCATTTGTCCATCTCATCTCTTTGGATGACAAACTTCCTAAGACAGAGACAGTGTGTTTCACTCAGAGATTCTCCTATATCCCCCCCATTCTAACCAGTAAAAACTAGGAGCACTTCCAAACAGTTACACTATATGCACACTTTCATTTGCTCACCCCAATTGTTTTCCTACAGCAGAAGATTCAATTTGTGTATAAGTATTTAAACTGAAAGCCAAATATTTAGAAACACATGTAAAACAACTGCTTCCCTCATAGTACTAAACCCAATGATCTTACAAAGCCCAAGTCCCATGTCCCAGATTCCCACTTCAGTCCACCTTTCCAGCAGAACCCTTCAAGTAGCAACTTTTTGACTCAGGAGACCAAAGTACGAAATTTTTACATGACTGTTTAAAAATTACAGATAAAATTCTGTGTGAGTAGCTAATATCTCTGGCATTTGGTTAGTTTTTCTGTCAGACTGGATCCATTTTCCTAAATACCACAATGCTGAATTTCAACCAAATACCATTCTGATGACATGCCCAAAACAATGGATTTTCTATGTATACCCAGTCTGAGACTCTCTGCTTTTCAGAAAATCTCAGTAACAGACACATTTATTCTAATAAGTTCATGCTTTAGTTCAAGCAGAAGATGTAAAGAATCACAGTTTTCCACAGTACGTGACTGGGACAGCAGCTGAAGTCAACAAGAGCCCTGCAGGCACATCTTAACGTAGCATTTGATCTGTAATCACATTTATTGGAATACAAGTACATAGAGGCCCCATCTTACTACACTGAACATGTTGGGAAGATTTCTATTGCAAGGAAAATAGGATTAGAACCCAATTCATGCAGGACACTCTAGCTAGTGCCATGCCATCAGCTCTTATGCAGAGCTCTCTGGTGTCTTAAATGAGGGTGTTTCTTAATCGCTGATGGCAAATCCAGTGTTCTAGCACATTTCTGCTTTTATGCAGAGCAAATATCCCTGTGTACAATGAAAAAGATTTAAAAATGCTAAAGACTTTGAGAGTAAATGATTAGATGATTCAATTACCACAGATTTGGTGCAAGTACTTATCTGTACGTGTTACAGGGCTCAAAATAGGATAATGAAGCATATGTATTATGCTACTACGCAGATATAATTCATACAGCAGCACAGGGTTAGGTCCTGCAGACTTATACATGACGTGAACAAAGATTGAGTTTGATTTGTTGGCCCTGATGTGTGCAACACCAGTTAAGACACTGCCTTAAGGGGGTGGACTTGAAACAGGGCTTCTAGTTTCCAGAGGTAAAAAAAAAAAAAAAAAAGAGGAAAAAAAAAGCATTTTCTGTAAAGCAACTGCATTCTTTACAGAGAACAATAATTACTGCACCTAAAACAGCTCTAAAGAACACCACTTTAACAAACAAACGGGAAGCTCTGAAGGTCAAAATGTCATTTTCTTTTAAGATATTTTGAAGGAACTTCAGTGCTTATCCAACCCGAGTGGCAGCACTGGAGACCTGAGTCTTCCATTTCCTCACAAAAGCAGGTGACATCCCTGCAAGTCCTCATCACACTGACTGCTAAGTTAGTATTTTATCCACATTTCTTTATGCAACACTTCATGTCTAGGGAAGATTTCTTGCCTCTACACCAAGCTGTCTCTGTTTCAAACCAGGTCCCTGGCACAGACAGTCCTTCTAAGACACATGAGTGATGGGGACTGAGATGGCAGCAATCTGCTTCACAAAAGCAACCGATGAGACCTCTCGTGGTTGCGAGACTCAGATGGTTCTGGTCTAGAAGGCACCTGAATTAGGAACTCTGAGGGTCAAATCCCTCAGTTTCTAATCTAAAAGCCATGCTTTGGCTGATGTGCTATTCACAAGTAATTAGAGGCAGCTCCAAACTGCCACAGGTATGGAAATTACAATAAACCAAGAAGCCTGTTATTCAGCGAGGTCTTGATTCAAGCAGAGTAAAAAGACATTACTTCCAAAGAGGAGCGCCCCAAAATACAAAATTAGTTGCCTCCCTCTTACAAAGAAAAAAGCAGGTACTGGTTTACACCTTTTTAAGTCAGTAGTAGGAACAGAGATCCTGTGCTCTCTGCACTGACTTCGGCTTCTCAGGTGCGGGAGCTGCCACAGAGTGGCACTGTTCACAGACACCAGTGTGCCCAGGAGAGAGCTCACAGCACGAAATTTTGGTTTAGCCAATTTTGTAGCCCTCAGCATCAGTTTCCATCTGGTGATCCCCACTAAATATTCTTCTGTGCTCTGCTACCTTTTTGACTAATTCAAATCATTCCATTACCTCCGTTGCTGGCCACAATGCTATTAGTTTACTCTTCAGAATTTAATCCAGCCTAGAAATGATGCAGTAGTGCCACATCCCCAAACCACAGACATGTAAAAAATTGGGACAGACAGCAGTTTAGATGATCTGGGCAGGAGGTCTTGCCCTAACAGACATATGTGACATGCTGTCTTGGCGGCACACGCTCACATCCATCTGTTGACGTGGAACTGAGCCCACTGCACTTCCACTGTCCTGTTTTTAGTTTGCATGCACCACATAAGCTCTGGGTTCAGTAGGCAGGGTGCACAGTGCTGTGAGTCCTAAACCCAACTTCTACTGTCAGCGTGGAAAACACTGCAAGAATTCTCACAGTCATGAAGAGGAAACATGAAAACGACCCCCAGCCCTGGGGTCCTAGGAGGAAAGCAGATCTTTCCAACAGGAAAACAACACATCATGAGCATTAGTGTTGACTTTAATTTCTTGTGGTCAGTGAATTCAGGAAAATCAAACTGAACTTTTTAAAATGCCCCCAAGCACCTGTAATTAGACCTCAAGAATTATCACCTTATCTTCCAGTAGACATCAGTAAACAGCCAGCTTGGTCTTGGGAATGATAAGGAGTAAAACCCAGCCTTCATATGTATTTCTATATGAGAAAAACCCTAAATTATTCAGAAAACAGGAAAAGGCAGTAGCCAGATAACACACAGCACCTGTAAAGCACCAGCAGGTCACAGTGACCCATATACAAATTATTTCCATTACTGTGAGCCAAAGCCTGCAACCGTTTGCCCTGAGAGTGTGAAGAGGTATCAGGAAAAAGTGTGAACATCCCTGCATGAGGATTATGAATCTGCGTCAGAAGAGACTCAGCAGAGAGGGGAGCTCAGGGCCTTCCCTGCACAGTCAGTGGCATAAAATTGTTTTCCTTCTTCCACAGATAATTTGGCAGGAACATTTGTTCAACATTAGCTAAGTGACAGGGGCTGAGAGAGGAGCTGAAGCCCAGCCAGAGCAGCAGCACACCTTTGAAGCTTGAAACACTTTTGCAATGCAGATTTAAGATAATGTTCTTTGTCCCAGACTTTCCTGTCATTAGTTAAAGGTTTATAACGGCCTTCTCTGTCAAGCTGCAATATGGTAATATGGCATTAATAACTTAATACAGTATTAACTGATAGACAATCAGTATTAGCATGATGTTTACATTTGAAAACCATTATACAGTGCTATATCTCCAGTTCTTATCCTGCCATTAATTCAGATGTGGAGTTCATTACACAGCAATTGACATTTCCCTTCCGAACCTGCACCCTGCTCCGCATGGGCTCTGCAGCTGCTGGGGACAACCAGCCCTGCAACCAGTTGCTGATCTAAAATCCCTTCAGAACATCCCCAGCATTGTGCTCACCTGAGGCTGCAACTGCTGTTTCAAAAGCCTCATCTTAAAGGCTGAAAGTGGTTCTGAAAGCGAGGCCTCCCAAAACCTCATCCTAAAAGCTGCAAGGTGGTTCTGGAGGCGGGGCCTCCCATAGCATCTACGGAAAGGATGCAGATCCCTGCCTTGCGCTCAGACCCACCTCTCCAGCCCGCGCCTAGGCTGGGCCAACGCACCAGCCCCGGCTTTTGAAACAACTGAAGCGCAGTTGCCAACAGATCTGGGTGCGATTATTTAACATCAGCATCGCAGCGACAGCCCCACCCATGGCAAAGGGGGGGGGGAGGGGGTCACGGTGGCTGACCCGCGAGTGGGGGTCCCCCTCCCGCGCCCGCGCCCTACCTGACCCGTGCTGCTGGCGGAGGATGGCAGCCTGCCCGGGCGGCGGCGAGGCCGAGGAGGCGGCAGCGGCGGCCGTCGATGCGGTGACAGTGGCGGCGGTGGCGCTGGCGGCGGTGCCTCCCTGTGCCGGGGCCGGCGGCGAGGGCGGCGGCGGGCGCTTGCCGGGGCCGGGCGGCGGCGTGGGGCGGGTGGCGGGGCCGTGGCGGCGCGGGGCAGCCCCGCTCTGGATGTGCGACACCGCCTCGGCCGCCTGCACGTCGGGCGGCGCGAAGCGGGACAGGACGCGCAGCAGCGCCTGAGCCTTGTGCTCCTGCGTCTCGTCGTCGCTGTAGTCCGACACGCGGCACTGGTACACGCCCTCGTCCTGCCGCCGCACGCCCGAGAGCCGCAGCCGGTGCGAGATGTCGTTGCCCTGGACGCGGACCGTCTGCAAGAGAGAGCGCACCGCCGGCACCGCCTCAGCACCGGGCAGCGACCCTGCCCTGGCCCCAGCCACGGGGCGAATTTCCCCCCAGATCACCGGACAGTGAGCTGTTAAAGCCCCACCTCGCCGTCCCAAGGCCTCACAACGCCCTCACCACCAACCCCCCCGCAGGGCTCCCCTCGCACCCCGCGCAGTGCCCGGTGCCGGGCAGCCTCCAGCCCGTACGGACAGCCCCGAGAGGAAAGAGCAGCCCCTTGGGGGTCGCCCCGCGCCTGCTGCAGAGTGACAAGCCCGGCTGGGGCTCGGTGACACCCTGCTGGGGCCGAGCAGGTGACCTGAGCCCGGCTCCGCCGGAGCGGCTCAGCACCGCAGAGAGAGGCAGCGGCACCCCGGGCTCGCATCAAATAAAGGGGCGTGTTTCCTGCAGGACAGACAGAGAAGGGGGTCGTTTTGTGAGACTTTCTCCTGATCTGGCCCACAGTCCTTTCCAAACGTGGCTAAGGAAGGGCTGTATAAGGCAAGCATCACTTCCTCTGGATTTGCAAGGAATGAGACGTGACTGCAAAACCAGCAACAGATGGTAATGCGTTGATCGAGCCGTGACACACTGAGGAGGGGAAATGTGCCACACTCCTGCCGTGCTGCAGGAGCAGGGCTGCCAGTGAGACCAGCTGCATTCCTGTGTCAGGAAAGGAGGGGGCATGCAGTAAATCCCACGTGCATGGGAGGAGGGGTGTACACCCATCTCGAGCTGCACTTACACTGATTTTGGTTGCATCCTTATTTGTTACCTAAAAGAACAGAAAAAACGGAGGTTAGACTCAGCACTGCCAGTATATCAACAAAATGTTCATATTCCCACCCCAGTGCAGGGACAGGACATGGGCAGATACAACTTTCTCCACTTGCCAATCACACAGCCTGTGCGTGGCTCGGGGAAGTTCCCCAGGTTATGGGTAAGGCAGCAAACCAGTGCTCAGCTGGGGGGATTGTTTTGGTACAGCTCCCGTGGTGCCCACAGAAGTGCTGCCTTCACTCAGGGTGAGAACAGCATCCAAAGAAATGCTTGTTGCATGCTGTGCCGCTCACAGCCACTGACAAACACCGGGGAAGATGTTTTACCAGCAGCACCGCGGTGAAGTGCTTGGGCAAGCTGGATCCTGCATTGCTCAGGGCAGAGTGTCGATCCAGAGACACCCTGGGAACAGGTATCACTCAGCAGGTTTTGGTTTTGGTTATTTTTTTGTCTCCAGCCAACTACTGTAAACCTAAGTGATGCCTCAAACCTCACTGACGCGCCTCTCAGGGAGACGGTCATCATTCTCCAGGCACGCTCTGTCATCATTTGTTGTAAAAGCAACTTGCAGTTTTTATATAAGGTTAAAGAAGACATTTAAATCCAAGCAATTCATTTCCCAGTCTGACAAGTGACTTACACTTTCCCCAGCTAGGCGGCATCGCATTAGCTCAGTGTCTATATGCTTTGCATCTCTATTTGAGCTCTGCAGGAAAACAAGCGTGCCACAGAGAGGGGAGCTGGCACAGGCACAGAGGCTGCCGCGGGCCACCCTGCTGGCGCAGGGGACGGAGGCTGGAGAGGATGACGTGCCCTGCACAGTAGGGCAACACAGCCTGCAAGTCTTGCTTTACCCCACTCCTTGTACAGCCCCGTTTGGCACCAGGAAGGTGTCTTGCACTGAGGGGAGACTGTAGAATGAACTGGCTTATGCTGGGGAAATGCAGCTGAAAAATTTAGACCAAAGCATACCCTCATGCCGAGTGGCTTGCTAGGGGGAGGGGAAAGGAGATGCAAGATTTAACTCTGCTTCATGCATTTTAATTACTACATCTGACTGAAAACGTCTTGTTGAGCTCCAGATATGGACAGATACTGCACAAGTACAAGAAGAAACTGTGCATTTGTACATGCAGACTGATACCAGCTTAACATACCAACAGAGAGAGGTGTATCCCTCATGCCTTTCTCTGCACTATGAGAGAGCCTCTCCCACCTTTTACAATGATTCCTAGCTGAGTCTACAGAAGCACAAGGTTTTTGCTTGTCCACACCTCATACTAAAGCTATTTTCACTGCCTTTCTTGGGATCTCACTGATGATTTTGCAGTGGGACTTGTATCCCTTTTTATTTACAATCCTGATGTTTTTTTCCTGAGGCGAAAGTCCCCCATGGTGCATGCCCTGTACTCCTGCATCCCACGGAGGGCCTGGGCACACCAGTGCTTCCTACCAGTTGCTGGCACTGGGTAGAGGAAGTGCTCTCCTCTCTGAGGCTGCTGAGTTAATTTTGATCACCCTCTAAGCACGTTGCAATCAATGAAGAGATGTATCTCCATAGCAATGTATTACCTTGCTCCTGCTGCCAGGGACACTGATGGCTAATTCGTGTGCAAGTTCTCTGGCTGGTTCTTTAAGGTACCACCACTGGATTTCCAAGGAGTAAGAGGTGGATCCGCTGGCTCGGAAAGCACAAGGCATCTCAATATCATCTCCCTCCCTAACAGTCACATCTTTGGGAACTTCAGTAAAGGTAGCTGGGAGGGGAAGATAGAGTTACAAGGGCTGGTTAACGGGAGAGATTAAGAGACAAGATCAGTCCTTTTCAGCGTAACGTGAGCTGCTTTAGCTCAAGGGCTAAGCGCCGACCGAGACACGGGGTTCCTGTAGCTCAGTGACCGCAGAGCAAGCGGAGCATCCAGGACTGCGCACCCGGGCAGGGCAGGGCCGAGCCGGTCCCCGCCACCGTGCAGCCGCGGCACCAACGGGAAAGTTTGAGAGGAATCTTAAACCCCCTCGTTCTCCCAAGAAAGCCCTCGGCTTTCAGAGCCACCGCTGTCCCACTGCCCCCTCCCGCAGACGGGCGCGGGGACTGTCCCGGGCTGCGCGCCCGCCGCGCCCCGCTCCGTTCCGCTCCGCGCTGCCGGCAGCTGCGGCCCAACAGTGCCACCTTGTTCTGCCAGAGCCCGCCCGGGCAGCTCCCTGCCCCCAGCCCCCAGCACTGCCGCTGGGAACGCGCCGGGGGCGCCGGGCCCCGCTGCACCTGCCGGCGGGAGCGGGGCGGCCGGAGCTCAGCCCCGACGGCCCCGCAGCCTCCCCGCCAGCGAGTTGTGCCCGGAGCGGAGGAGAGGCTGAAGTTTCCTACTCACCGGTGACAATGAACAGCAGAGGTGCGTTGAACATCAGGTAACAGAGGGTGCAGAACAGCCTCCGACTTTCCATCGCATCGATGTGGGCTGCGGGCGGCGGCCGGGCTGGGGGCGCAGCCGGGCACGCCTCAATCCATCGCACACAGCGGGCCGGGGCAGGGCTCCTTCCCAAAAAGCCAAAGCCACCCGGCTAACCCTTGGTTTGCGGAGAAGCAAATATAAAATCCACAGCCGACCGCTCAAACTCGCTCGCAGGTGGAAGCGGCGTCCCTGGGAATGCAGCAAACAAATCGCGTCCCGGTCCTTCGCTCCGCCGCTGGAGGGATTCAACTGCCCTGCGCTGCGTGGGGGCTCCCGCAGCCCGCAAGAGAGGAGGCGGCGCCGGGCGCCCCTCCGAGCCCCATCCCCGTGCCCGGCCCGCGCTCGGGGGTCCCGCGGGGAGACACGGACGAGGCTCCGCTCCCTCCGCCCGGGCAGCGCCCGTCGCGGCGCGGGCTCGGGCTCGGGCTTGGGCTCAGCCCCTGCGCGGCGGGGGCGGCGGCAGCCCCGGGCCCGCCTCTCCCCGCACGGGCGATGCGCGGCGGACCCGGCCGCTGCTGCCCCGCCGGCCCGGCCCCCGCCCCGCGGCCGCGCCCCGCACCGCCCACCGCGGCAGGCACCGCCCCGCAGCCCCCGCACCGTCCGCGGTGCCGCTCGGGCTCACCCGCTTTGCTCGAGCTCCCCGGACCCCTCCAGAAGTACCTGCGAGGCACCTGAACGCGGAGCAGTGAGCGGGATGCTGCTGTCTGTGGCGTTCGCATCCACGTCTGGGGCTCCTCCGCTGGCGGCTCGGTTGCTGTCAGGGCTTCCAGACTCGCGGTGTTTATTACCTGTTAAAATACATTTGGGAAAGAAAGAAAACCCAAACCACCACTACTGTCGACTTAAAACCCTGTTATCATAAAAAGAAAATGTTTCAGTGGATCGGCTGTTTCTCAGGCAAAACGTCCCCAGTTAAAAAATAGCGGTGGTCAAAAGTCATCAGTAAAGTCATTTACAGTGAGTAGCGAACACAAGCAGAGTTTGATTTTTGCAGTAAGTAAAGCGAGGGAGCTGTATTTTAATAAATTTGAGGTGCCTTTCTAAAATATTTGCCCTTTCCTAGCCCTGAAATTCCGCTGGAAGGTACCATTTTGTTCAGCCACAACTTCATTTAATCACTGGGATGGCCTGGGAAGTGTGCTGCAGAAAATTTACTTTATATTTTTAATGGTTTCATTCTGTACCATAAAAAAAAAAAAGTTGGCTGTCTTAGCTGAATACATGAAAATTCTATGGAACAAATTATTTAGAAACATTCACTTTTTGAATAACTAAAACAGACCAGTTTTTAAATGGGTGCTTGTCTCTTATCTCCCCAGCTAACTGACTCCCTGTCTGATCAGACACACTGCTGGAGGCTTAAGCAGTTGGGCACTGCTGGCTGCTGGCTTCCTGCTAGGAAAACCCTCCTGCAAGGTTTCCATCTGGAAGTTTCAGTAAAACTCACACAATCCTGAAGAATACTGAAACTGCATCAAATCAATATTTCCTGCTGTAGACTTTTTTCTTCAGAGCATTTTCAGCCATTCCTATGGATCATACCATGACCTGAATCCCGTGACAGTGCTCTGGCAGGTCTAGGACAACTTTCCTTGCCTTTCTCTGTATTGGTTACTGGGAGCCTAAATCCTGCCCCAGGCAGGGCCCAGTTTCCCAGGCAGGTGGAGTCAGTCCCTGCAAATCATAAAAAACTTTTATTGGAAAAACTAGTAAACACCATTCAAATGAAATAGTCTAATAATCACTTACACTTTGCTTTTGCACCCAAAAGCTCAGGGTGCTTCATGCAGTAAGAAGCCTTCCTTTTCACATGTGGCCTCAAGCCCTGCAGCAGTGCAGAGTCCTCATGTAGTTCTTCACCTCCCAGGCCACATGAAGGTAGGGAAAGGCAGTCAGACATACCTTAGGAAGTAAATCCAGCAGCCACTCCACTCAGCAGCACAAGGCTTTCAGTCAAATCCAAAGAATGGGTTAGGTGGTTCCTCTGCTAGTGAGGCAGAGGACTATGTGCCCTCTGCATTAGGATTGATTAGAAAACTCCTGTTAGATAAAGAGAATCAAAACAGAAGTAATTTTGATAGAAAATTGGTAGTGGAAAATCATGTTTTAAACACTTTTACTCCAGTTTTTAATAAATTGATGTTTAAAAATTTCTTCAGAAATTGCAACATTGTGAAAATTTATAACAGCTGGGAAAGTAAAAATACTCTATGTATGTTAAGTGAGTTTTGTTTTTTAGACATAAAAAATAAGTAATAAAAATGAAAGGAAAAGCATATGCACATAAACTTAGTTCTATTTTAATAAATCTAAGGTTGTTATTGTAGTAATAGTGTTGCTGAATTGAAGACAGTTCTATCTTGAATGGGTTTATCAATTTATAACACTAAGCCTTCAGTTCTGCTGTATTTACTACCCTCCAAATTTGATTTTATATGTAGCAGCTGAAGAGTGAAGTACCCATATCTTTGTATTCAATTAAAGTAAGGAATTAGGAACTCAAGTGTGTTTTTCACAGTCTTAAGTTAGAGTAATTCAAGACTCTTTTTATGTTCTCCAGTTCTACTAAAACTATAATGGGGGACTATTGTGCTCTACACTCACTAGCAAGTACTGTGTGCAAATCATCTTGCTCTTAGGATCATAAGAACATTTGAAGTCATTTATTGATTCAATCCTGCCAACAAAAGGGGCTTCTGCAGTGCAGAAGCTTTCACCTGGTTGCACTCATACCCCAAACAGGGGGTGAATGGCACGAATATCACAGGGAGAAGCTCCCTTTGCAGTTGCTGATCCTGCAGCATTACCCACACCAGCAATTCTCAGTGAAATAAGGGAAACTATTCAGGTGCTTAAAGTAAAGGCTGTGTTTTGCTGATGACCTTTTTTTTTTTTTTTTTTTCTGCAGCTGTCAGTCATACAACAGATAGATAGGTAACAATATTTTAAACCTGGGCAAAATGAAGTTGGTTGTTTTTATGGAGAAATCCTATGGCACTTCCATAGCTTTCCACTTCCAAATCTGATTTTAGTAGAGAAGATTCTCTCTGCTGTAGGATAAGCCAAAACACTGTTCTGGTAACGGGACATTCCCGAGGAGATGGTGGCAGGGAGAAGCTCTGAAGTCCCCTTCCTGGCTCCTAAGCACCTTTCCAGGGAAGCCAGAAGGAGTCTGAAGGGACCATTGGACAAAACCAGCAGAATTTCTCCTGAAGGGACAATCATCTTTGTCATCTCTGATCCCATTCTTATACTCCACTGACAGCCCAAATCCTCCTTTGATAGGAGATGCAGAAGCACCACTGACCTCAGGAGGAGATGGATAATTAGCAGTGGATGAGTGTCTGGCACTTTAGGCAGACACTGAGACTCCCAGGACTGGTAGTGGCAGACCTCTTTTGATGTTGCTGGACCATGTTTTATAGCAACTCATGAAACCCCCGAAGCGATTCCAGCACTGTGTAGCTGATGACATTTAAGAACATTTCTCCCTGGAATTTTTTAAATGACTAGCAGCTCCATTATTTGAATAACCAAAATGCTTTCTAATGGCTGCTTGAGGAGCCTTTAATTCATAACCCGCTGTTTGGAGTTAATCCACTCAGAAATTAAAACAGTGCAGGTCACCTTTGGAAAGGAGGAAGTTGCAAAAAAGATCCAATTTTACACACACGAGTCATATATCATGGGATATACTTTGAGTTGGTGCAAAAGCACTGTAACCTACTTGATGTGATGTGGTATTCCCACCATATGTAAGCAACGTTCATCTCTGCCCTACATCCTGTGTCAGAAACAAGTCCTGTTCAACACTCTGTGCTTAGATTTTTTGTCAGGGTTTTTTTCTTCTCACTTTTCTCATTAGGCTGACATGTTTTCATAGTCACAGGGGGGCCAGTTTTGCTTCTAGTGACAGAAAGTAAATGTTTTTGCACGAGACTGCTGTGGACATGGAGGGCAGTCCTGGCCCTCCCCTCCTGTGGTGGGTCTGGCAGTGCTGCCACTCTCATCTCCCAGGCAGGGCTCCAGCAGGCTCTGGGGCTCAGGGTATGTCCCCAGGAACCTGAAAGTGCTGGTGGCTTGCTGAGTGGCTTCTACAAACTGTAATATCTTTAGAAAATAGGTGAAGGACAGAAGTGAATATTGAATGGAAAGAAACCCGAAAAAGCAAGAAGAGAGAGACATAAAATGTTCACATCTCTGCTTCTAGCACAGTGACCTTCACTGTGGAGCTTCTGCCTCAGAGTAGCTCATAACAACAGGCTGGCAACTACCAGCCTCGTTGCCTCCAAAATGTCACTGGTTTAACATCATCAAATCAAGAGGTATAATTGCATTTTTTCTTCCTTCTCCCCACCTCACAAATTCCAGTCCTGATCAGGCCCAAAACAAACTGACAGCATATTTGTGTTCCCATAAGAAGTCTTCAAAAGGTCATAAAAACTGCAAGTTCAAAGGGCTGGACTGTTTTCAACATACACAATGACTTTCCTATTTCCCATCTGCACTGCCTTGAAGTTATTCCAGGATCCAGGTGATATGCAGAATTCTAACACAGTGTTTGAGAAAGAACTGATTGGTCTCATATGAGGAAGTTCAGGGTTAAAACTGTCAGACTGTGCTACTTTTTTGGTTTATTCATCCTTACTCTGGACAAGTGACATTTCCACCAAAAAGCCTCATTTTACTTTTCATGAAACTGATTAAGATGGAAAGTGTGTTTCTGCATTCTGGCCAGGCACAGCTCTCACTTTATGCAGAAAATGCATTTTTCACTGCCTTCAGTTTCTACTTTCTTTTTTACCTTATATTCTTTGTTGAATGATCCAACAGGATGAGACACTTATGCAGGAACATATGGAAAGAGAAGGCAACGTATATTCATAATAATACAAGAAAATCTCACATTCTACTCCATCACGCTTACAATAGAACTAAGTGCAGTCAGAAAATCAGAATATTCCCAACAGTAAAATTTATCTGAAAATTATGGTATATAGTCTGTTTTAATAAAAGACATGATGCTGGCTGCCTAACACACAGGAGTATAAGATGGCATGAGAAGACAACATGTAAAAATCTGTCAGGTCCATCAGCACGTGGAGTTACCATTTGGCAGCTCATCCTGCAGCAGATGGGAGCTGCTGATCCTCCACTGCTCAGCGCAACCCCTGCATATGAAAGGGATCTGGTAACTTTATTGGGAAGAGCTTGAATGAGGTGGATCACCCAGAGGCAGAGAGCAGAATAAAAGCCAACTCAGCTCAATCTTGGGAATTATAAAAAATACCCTGCTTTGCAGAAGTATGCTGAATACAGAGAAACAGCCAAAATTCAACATTACCTTGAGAAACTCTGACTCCAAGATGTTCCAGCAGTGCCTGACAGTCTGGAGATGAATATTGTTTGCCTCTCAAGTGTCTCTACCTACACGCTGTGGTCACTCCCTTTGAGTGATGTGTCTATGTTTAACTTACACCCGATTCTTTATAAAGTATATTAGATCACCCTATTGTAATACCTGGTATTATTATAAAATAATATTTTATAGATTATAAGTTAATATTTATCCCTCTTCTGGGGAAAAAGTAATATCTTTTGAAAGAGATGAACACATTGACAAAACTCAATACACACCATATTTGGGTCTACAAAATAATTCTAACTATTGTTTATCAACATCCTGATTCCTCACATTCTTAAAGAAGTATAATTACTAGGGAATTTAATCCAAAATACTATTACCAAAGACTGAAAAAAGAATACTACAAAAAATGTTACTAAAAAACCAACATAAAGTCCAAGAGAGAACACCACTGAGTTAAACAACACCTTGTATTTTCCACTGGGCTCACAGAAATTAGTAGCATCTCCCATATAGAAAACTGACATGCATTGGACATCAAAGAACTCTCAGTACCTCATATGGAAAGAAGTCCATGTAAGAAACCAACAGAGCAGACAGGATCTGCAGCAAACCCTTTATCATTTAGGCCTCAGTTCTGCAAATGCTTTCTTGTGAGATGCAATATAAATGTCTCAACAATCTCCAAATGTAAAGGTTGAGGAGATGTACCTACTGTGCAATATTAGAAAGAAGAATAATTGTTTTCCATGTGTAAAACTGGAGAGTTTGCTTAACTTTATAGAAAACCTAAGACTTTCACCTTTCCTTTACATTATTTGCATTGCCAGGATCACATCATGCTAGGCTCTCCACCAGTACAAAGCTAGAAAAATCTAAACAATTAGAAATTTAAGAAGTCACATCTATCCAGTTATTTTAGAGAGATTCAGTGAATGACTGGAGAATTAGTATAATTACTGTAACATCACAGATACTAAGCAAATAAAGCCTGATTACCTAGAGGTGTGGAAGTGAGTTTTATTTGCTTAGGACACATTTATTTTACTATCTTTTTTTTTCTTTCTTTTTTTTTTTTTGAATAATAAATACTTCATAAACTATTGGAAGAGAAAAGTTGCTGTTAAAAAAAAATCATGTTTTGCATCCCCCTGGTCAAGAGCTGAAGCGAAAGGTCCTAGAAAATTTTTTTGATTGAACGTGGTTGCATTAGTTTTCCTGATTTGGCTGTTAGGCAGCTCGGAAAGGAGCCACCATGGCAGAGAGGAATCTGCTCCTGCAGAAGTGAGGGAGGGAGCTGAGTCAGCAGGACCTGCAGCATCCTCTGCAGCACGATGGCCTCTGTTTCCTGGCCTCACCACAGTGATTACCCAGGTACAGGGGTAACCTTCCTGTGCTCACCTATGGGCCTTTTCCAGGACCAACTGTTTTAAAAACCGTTTAACATGCAATATATTTGATTTTATATGGATCCATATTTCTCTACATACATGTAGTATAATTATATATATATATATATATATAGGTACATGGTATTCAGAGTGGTTGAGTTTTAAATTATTTATAAGACTTTCTATATTAAATACCTTTATAAATACCACTTAAACTGTGAGAACATAAGGGAATACTCCAAATGGATGTGAGTTACTGCAACTGGCAGTTCAGGGTTTAAGTCCATAGTTTGTCAATATACCATGCCTTTGAATCCTGGGTGAGTGAGACAGCAAGAGAAAAGATGTTGACAGTGTGAATCTGGCTAGCTGTTAAAGCCAAAATCATGACCTTTGTTAAATCAGTGTAATCAGGAAATGTACAGAAATCCCATCTTTACATTTAATACTAGGGCATAAAATATCAGGGTGCAAGGAAAAGAAAAGTTCCAGTAGAACAAGAATTTATGGTAAACAGAAAACACACACAACATGGAAAATCATACTGGGTACAAGTATCTTGTATTAAGCACACTATATGTGGGCTTATGCACAGAAAGGCTTCTAAGTATTCAATTAATTTTCCTTTACAGATCGATACTGTATTTTTATTTTTTAAGGAACTGTCTTCATCTGCTCTCTGCCTAAACCACAAAAACCTATCCACTTAATAAAAGAATGGAACACAACTCCTTGAAGCCAACAGTTTCAAGAAGCATCCATTAATTTTGGATGCTTCTGGTTTTAGATGTCTCTCTTAATGAGCTTGAATGTAAACATGCTCTTAATAATTCTGCCAAAAACGAGGCTAATAAGTCGATGTCTTCGTTTATCAACTGAAACACCTGACCTCATGCTGTACAGATGAATTAGATGCTCTGACTTAATCATTTGTATTACTTTTCTTTGTATGAAATAAAAAGAAACTTTGGGCCAGATTCCTTGTTCTGTTCCCGTTCCTCTCAGCATCCCTGGCACTGGGAGAAAGCAGCCTGGACAGAGCTGCCAGCAGAGCATCTCGGCAGCCTGCAGCAGTCTGACTGAGAGGGGGTCACCTCCACACCGCTCCCATCACAGCTGGCTTTTGTGCAATGGAGAATGGAATGTGAAGGGATGTGTACTTTTGGTTTGCAGACAATCCTTTCATTACTAACGTACCTCTCCAGTCTGCTGGTGAATCAACCCGTTACCCACTGTTTCACAAGGACTGTTAGAGACTATGGCTCCTAAATTAGAGTTGAAATGACTATTTGGTTCAAGCAGGACCAATTACTTGCTGGTGTTTCCCCAGTGCTCGTGGTAGTTAGAAAGCTGCACAGCTGATGGATGTGCAAGTAAGGTGTAAGTGCTGAACTGGGGGGTGACACTGTGGAAGTTTGGCTATGGCTTGTTAACATATTACCATTTTATGGACCTAGTAGGAAGGACTCAGACTGAATTAAAATCCATGTAGAAAACTGATGTTTATCCTGCCAAATGAAAGGAACCAGTCAGTGGGTGTACCAGGCAGATGCTGCAGCCAGTTGTGAAGGGTTGTGTTCAGAGCTTGGAAATTGGGACCATTCCAGGCAGTGACCTGAGAAACTGATGGATGCCAGTGATTCCTCTCTCTGTTTCTTGACTTCTGGCTTGCAAGGTTGGAGCCTGCTCCTGGCCATGCTGAGTTTTCTCTTGGGTAATCTTCCTGCAGCCCACAGATCTGAAGCAATTTTTCTCACAGGACAGGGAGTTGCACAGCCCCAAAGGACCAACAATATCCAAGAATGGGAGCCTCTCCCCATTCTTCAAAGAGATTGTGGCATCAGAAGCCCTGGGGAGATGCTGCCACAAGCAAAAGAAAGAAGATGGGAACTAAAAGGCAGATTGTTCTTGATTCTACATCCTTCATGTGCAGACTATGATATTTTTTCTCTGTGTTCTCAGGGAAATGAGATTAAAAATAATCATTTCTTACCTCACTTATCCCAAGATCTGAACTGGTTAACTTCTGACAGGTCATCCCTTTCCACAGATTTTGATAAGGAGCATTAAAACCTAACCTTAGCAGCATTTGGTAGATGTGGATTAGAAGTTATGCATTACAGAGTGGTAACTAATAATTTTCAGCAGACAGGAGTTTGTCAGGTGTAAAGAGAGTGGGTAGAAAACACTGGCTGTAGATAAAGGCCAGTATTCAGAAGAGGTATTGAAAATGGGAAGTCTGGGAAGATGGGTTCAAGGGAATGCTCTGGAGAGTTTAACTTTCACAAAAATTTCAATAAGGTTTTGCTAGTTTAAAATAATGATAATGACCACTGCAGAAATACACAAGTCGCAGCAATTAATCTGCAAAAGCATCCTGGAAGAATCTGAGACAAAACACCTTCATAGAATGAACCTTCAGAGGTGAGCAAATAATTCTAACAAAGTGTTTCCTGGGCAAGTAGCTGTATTTGCAGAGTTTTAGAATAAAACTGCAACACACATTTGTTCAAAGTGGCTCCTGTCAGGGACAGGCACGTGCCTGACTTCAGGTGCTCCTCTATGAAGGCTCTTCTGACTGTTGGGAGGCAAATTTAGGTAACAGCACATAGATAACAAAATTCAGACCCATAAATATGTTTCACCCTGCCTTGTCTCTTATCTGGGTGAGAGTCCTGATGCTTAGATGTGATTTTTCTCTGATTTAGACCTTCTACACGGCAAAGAATGTTGGGCAGAATGATTATTTCTCAAGCTGTAATTCAGTCATGTCCAGTTCACTGCAGGCAGTCATTCAAAGGCAGAGGCAGGTATCCAGGTGAATTGGAAAGGACAGGCTTCATAGCCTGCTTGGAATTAATTTGGTCTCTGGGACTCGGGCTGTAGGGCTGACATTTGTGAGGCATTTCAGGGCAGCTGCCTGGTGGGCAGTGATCACGGTGCTGGGGGACAGCAGCTCCAGCCCAGCTGTGCCCAGGCACGTCCTGCCCCAGCCCCAGGGACCTGCAACCTGCTCAGATCAGCACCCGCCTTCAGCATATTGCAGTGACAGGGAGAAAATAAAGGTATGTGTTTGATTAGCCACAGAATAAATCATACACAGAAAGGTATTTGAAGTAAACGGTAACAGCTCTATAAACGTTCTAGAGTTCAGATATTTACAGATGCGTAGATATTAAGGATTTTACTTCAATAATCTGAGATTAATCTGCTATGTAAAAATAGATGTTTGTTTAAACAAATTGACTACACTGCTAGTTAGAGATTGAGATTTCCATTGTTCAGAAGGTCTGCCTTATTTTGATCTGTTTTAGGAGATAATCCTCATAATCCTTTATAAAGTTGACTATAATATCTGTTCTCTCTTAGAGCTCTTTGCATGCAGCAGTGATCCGGCTACCACTCACTAGTTTAGGGTGGTGTGGAGTTCAGGTTTTCAGGAGGAAATTGGGAAGAAGTTATGAAGGTGTTAACCGGGATGAATTCAGCCACAACACTGTTAGCAGGTGAACACTGAGAGGAAAACTCTAAGCACTGATTAGAGTTTTCTATCTCAGCAAAATCAGTATTTTTCTGAGAGCTGTGTGTGCATTTACAGTCTATTCCACTGCTTCCAACTTAAGCCACCGCGTGTGGAAGTTCAGTCTTTTCCCACCATTACCATTCCGTGTATGAAAGCTCTACGTGTGACGATTTCTGCTTATCTATTTTTACCGCATCTTCCTTGGCAATGAAGCCTCTCTGAGCTGCGTTTTACACCTCAGAACAAGCCCGTTGGCCAGATGGTTGCTCTGACAAATGGGGAGGAATGTCAGAAGCACTCTTGCGTACCTGGGCAGTGAGGCGCACCAGTCTCGCTCCTCAGTGCCAGCACTGGCCACGGCACACAGGGCTGAGCACACCTTGCCTTCCTGGCACGAGGGAACAGGCATGGGAACAAAGAACAACCCTCTGGGGACAGTCACTGCACTGGAAAAGGGCCCCTTTGCACTGCCTGAACTACCCAGATGTGTCTCTGAGACCAGATCGTGAAAGCCAAAACCTCACCAAAATGTTTTCTGTGCTTTCTGCTTGGATGACACATGTGGATTTTGCTATAAGCACTACCCCCAATATTTCAAAGAAAGCTTTGAATGGGAAACTCCCAGTTGGCTTTCAAATAATAACCTTGCCATGCTTCATCTTAACCTGATTACCAGGATTATATCTGCTTGATAAAGTATCATTTTATCTTACGGGTAATGATTCCTCACTGCTGCTTATGATTTTGTACAAAACATTTTCTGCTCTCAGGAAAGGTGTCTCTTAAAGTCTTATTTCATCACCTTGTTTTGTGTATGAGAAATGCCTAGTCGAGTAGGCAGGACTGGCTGGCTAACGAGGCTCTGGTGCAGAGAGTAACATTAGCTAATAATTACTGAAAATCTTAATAAGAACAAATAAAGGGTTTTTTGTTGTTGTTGTTTTGTTTTGGGCTGAGTTTTTTTGTATTGTGAAGCTCTTCTGTTTCCTATAGTTTCTCTGTCAGTGTGATACCATCAAGCCAAAAGCAGATCTCTGGAAACCAGAGGCCTGAAGCTGGTGGTGGTGGCCATGGCTAAAATGGAACATGAGGGCAGTGAGGCCAGGTTGGCCTCCCCAGGGCTGGGTTGCTGCAGCCCAGGGGCAATACCCTCATGAAACCTCCAAAACATCTCAACTTTTCCTGTGTAAAGTTAATTGTAACAGAGGTGATTAAAAAAGCAGGTAGACTTCTCCTCCAATGTAACTGCTACGACGATTTAAGTTTTTAAGATGCTGTCATGTTTGCTTATTTTTTCTTGCAAGATATCTTTTGTTGTTTCAGTTGTACTTGCATCAACCCATATATCCAGCAACAGCTGCTGGCAGTTATGGCAGTTATTTTTGACCTTTTCCTGAGCAATAGCTGATAGCTTTCCAGACTCTTTGTCTAATGGTAGAGGTTAAGCTAAGACTAAAATGTTCACCTGATTGCACTTGAACTTGTGGCTTACTCAGGTAGGAAAAAACACTGCACTTTTGACACAGAGCTGCTTCCAAAAATACTGAGTAAGTGTTTGGCCTACAACTTTCTATGTTATGAAGATGTATTGCACAGAAAATGTACGCAATATTCCACACAGACTGAAAACCACCTTTGTATGAAATGTTGATACCATAGCTGTTAAAACAAAATCTCAGCTAATGATGCACCTTAATTCTCCAAATATATTAGATGTCTATGTTTTTTATGACTTCTCCAAAGTTTAGTATAGGCTTTAGTATAACCCTGATAATATATGAGGGTACTTTACACCTCATTTTGGATGTGGTGAATCCACTGGTTTTTATAGGAATGTCTGTTTACAAATCTAGGATACCACCTGTCCTAAAACTATCCTTTATCCAGCTCTCTACCTACATTCTGTGCAGCTGTACTTTGCCATTGCACTCCAAATAAATAGGAGTATGTTACAGCACAAGTTAATGAATAAAGGATGAATTACTAAAACTGTCGGACCAAATTATTCAATCTCTTCATCAGGAGTCAGAAATTCTACCTACATTTCTTCATCATCTGCATTTGCTTGTGTATGCTCCCTCAAAGAAGGTTTTTTGTTAACATTGTTATTACACATTTTAATGGCTGGTTAGATTTGTCAGATTTTTGCAAATTCAGTGAAATACCAGACTGAGAAAGCACATAAAATGCGGCATTGTTTCTACTGAAGAATTATTTCTTCCACATTTGACTTGTGCTGGTGTTTAGAGGGAAGGAAGAAGGTGTTCCTGATACCACATGCTTATGCTGCCAAACTGAATGACAAGAATCCATTTTATCTTGGATTCAACAATGTTTTTGGGTCTATCCCTGCCTTTGGAATGGAGGTTTTGTGAATCTAGTTTAACACTCTTCTGTGTAGAGAAAGGACAAAGACCCCCATAAACTTTGGGCTTAATTAAACAGTAATGGGGATCTGCTCCTTGATGAGGACATTATGGAAATACCAGCTTGGAGTGGCACAGAGAGTCTGTTATTTTCCCCCAGCTGCTCATTGTCATGATTCACCTCTCATGGCTGATTATCTGAAATTCTCTGGCAGGTGCTCGATGGGCACTACAGCATTTGTGTTTGAAAAACCTGCCTTGCTTGTGCCCATAATCAATTATTTCTAGACCTTTGGTGATGCTTCTCCCCTCAACACAAGAAGTAAATTTTTCTTCCATTCCTGTAACAAACCCTGCCTTTTATACGTTTTGTATAAACGGTATTACCGACATTTGTTATGATTGGTAAGTGCAGAGGGCATGAGGCCTTCTCATGGAATTGAATGGCCCCTTTACCCAACCATCTTAGCAGGAAAAGGCTTTCAGGGCACTTGGTATTGGCTAATTCCCACCAGGGCCTTCTTCCAACTTGGGGTGAGCCAGGAGTGTCCCACAGATACTCGTGTGAAGCTGTAGCCCCTGCCTGCAGCAGTGAGGACCAACACACCCGGGGTACCCGATGGAGGGGGACACAGCAGGTTGGGGCAGACAGATTTGGGTCATTTATTCCAAATTGTTATACTAAAATTGTATATTTTTAAACTGTGGTTTAGACTCCGTGGGATCACCCACATTACTTTATAATCTCCACCCTCAGGGCACAATGGAGAAGCCCCTGTGATGGAGAAGGAGAAGGTGAACTTCAAAGTCTGAATTTCAGCTCCTTCATCTTATGCTCCTTTTCACATAACAGAATCTAATCAGAGCACATAACAGTATCTAATCAAAGCACATATGAACCAGTTTTGCCTCAGGGTCATAATTTCCTCTGTTCTTTGACCCTCTGCAGACGAGAGCCTTTGCAGGCAGTCACACCTTCACTGGGGGTGGACAGTTGCTCACTGGTGCTGCTGAAAGCAGGAGTGGACCTCAGAAGTCTCATGCTGGCTTCCCTTTCCCATGGTCATCAGCCCAGTGCATTTTTATACCTTATTGAAATGCACAAAAATGCACTGTCCAATTTGACAAAACTTTCCAACTAATTACAAAGTACTTTTTGCAATTTCCTATGTAATATCCTTTCAGAGTTGTCCTGTTTTCTTTCTCTGAATGCGTATTCAGAGCAGGCAGATTTGTAGGCACACAATAAGAAGTTGATTTTGAAAAGAGGTAAATAAATTGCACTGGCTGGAAAAGGGTTTCTTGCTGCCCTTTTATTATGATGTGCACACAACTTGCTACAAATTCTTTACTTTGCATTTCTATCACAAAGATAAATGAAATTGTCAATCCTGTTCACATTTCCTTTTGATGGCTATATAAAAGTAATAGCCAGGGTGCCAAAAAAAGCTTTCATTAATTCTTCTATTTGTTAAGATGAAAAGAGGACTATTTTGCAAAAAATAGGAATAAACAGACTGCAGTGAAATGCCTGCTCCTTTTCTAGAGAATATACCTTCTGCTCAGTTCCTAACTTTAGGATGACTTTGAGGAGCTCTTAAAATAAATAAAAAACTTCTTGATTTCAGATTTCTGTAACTTTATCTTGGTATGACACCACTGCAACACTACACGGCATATGTGAACTGCTTTATGCTAATGCTGAAATTTAATCCAGGGAATCTGACCACACTTTAAAAAAGAAAGAAAAGGAAAATTGTGTATTTGTTCCACAAAGATGTCTAATATTAAAAAAAAAAAAAAAAATCAAACAGAAAAGCCCAAAAAATCCACCCCACATTGCTTTTTGTATGTGATAGATATAGATATCAGCGTCAGTTCTTCAAAGCCATCCTGGGAAAAGATGCCCTCATAAATCATATTTATTAGGAGTAGTCTGGAGCAGAACAAGCCCAGAGTGCTGCCGTGGAGCTGACACAGAGTCTACCAAAGCTCACTCTTCCTTGGCAGCACACCAAGAGGAGCTGCAGCCCAGCAGGACATCAGGGAGCTGCCGCCAGTGCCAGGAAGGTGGAACAGAGCGAGGTATTTGTCATCACTGCTGCTGCCAAAGATCAAAACACTAATCACTGGCGCCTAGGGAAGGATGGGCACAAGCTGGAAGAGGGAAGGGGAAGATAGAAAGCCCCTGTGGGGAGGTAGCAGAAGGGGGAAAGCTTAATGTCAGGGAGGGAGGTCACGGAGCAGTGAGAAGGCCACTGGCACGAGGCAGCCAGCACTGAGACTCTGAGAAGGTCATCGAGGAAAGGACATTTGAGGCCTCAAGAAGGAAGTGGAAGAATCAGATTATGGTTTTCCCAGATCACCTCTGCAGATGGGGGCAAATCTGTCTGCAGAGAAGGTAAATTCTTGTGTTTATATTTGTATTTATAGTTTGTAGCCTCAGAAACTTACGTGGATTTTGGCCCTTCGCTGTTTTCACAGCACTGCCTTTTTTTTTTCTTTTTTCCCCTGTAGTTTTGTCATTACTTCATTACTGGCAGAGGAATGGGACTTACTAGATTTTGAGGAAACAGCGAGTACCAAGAGAGAAATAAAAGTTTGGAGAGTCTGATAATTAAGATGGGTAAATGTGCAAATCACCTGAAGTTTAGAAGTATTGTTGTAACTTCCTGTCCTGCCTGGAAAGTGTTTGAGCAAAGAGTTCACAAATTTTTAGGTGAGGAAGAAATCTAGTCCTCTGTGGGACAGGGAAAGGGCAACACATCCCCAAACTTCTTAAGGCAGGAGCAAGTCTGAATTACCACACCAAAGTTGTCTTCTTTGTCCTTCTTGTGAACTGCAAAAGGTCTCAGAGCAATTAGTTCTGTCTTTTTTATTGTTTCAGCGTGGAGCTTAAAACCCCTGACCTTTTATCACATCTATTTAGCTCTATATCCACAGCTCAGGGACAATTAAAAATGAGGAGCATGTTCTGTGTTTGGCAGAAAAATGCAGTACTAATTCATTTTCTGGCTACAACAGTCCAACTGTGTTTAGTTTTTCCTTCTTGCATTCACATCTAAATCTACCTCCCCTCTTCCACTGCACTTTAAACACATTTGCATCTATATGTGTTTATATGTCGGTGTAAATCTTCAGAGTCATTTTTTTTTACTGCAGCTCTTATTAGTACAGAATATATAAGACATCCTGCAAAGGTTAGAGTTTTCAGAATATAAAACTCCTTTGCTTGTTTAGATGTGGTTCAGCCCCCTCTAAACGTGATCATAAAGCATTCATTGCCAGGCACTCAGTGGCCACAGAGCATGAGATTGACTCTGCCCCTGGTGCAGCTGTGTGGGATGCTATTCACAGCCAAAGCACCAAGACATCTTTCGACTCCACTTTGAAGGAATCCCTCTCTTTATCAGTGAAGGAAACAAGCAGCTTGTCTACTACAACATTCAGAAAACCTCCCCTTCCATCTCTTTCCCTCCCTCAGTTACAATATGAACATCAGAGATGGGAGAAAAATAACATTGTGTTTCCCCGTGCAATTAATTTTGCAACAGTTCAACTTCAATACCTTTGGACATAAGCACAAATAGGAAGAAAAATTAAAGCTTAGATTCACAAAGCCGTGAAAACAGCAGCAAACTGCCAGCAAAAAAAGTGTTTCCTTATCACCTGCAAGCAAAGGATTCAGCGACTGGGAGATGTTTTAAAACCAATTATTTTAAAATCCACATAAACACTATTTCTGATTCCATGTGAAAATCAAATCCAATTCCAAAGGCTTCAGGAAAACCAGGCAGAAAAGCTTGAGATCTTATTTGAAAACAAGAGGTATCTGAAAGTACAACCATCCCTAATGAAGCTACAATTTAAATACCAAGTTTTACACAAAGCAGAAAGATAAAACCTCAAAACCAACCCACATCTTGCATCAAAACCAGCTGGTTTAAAGACCATCCCTAATTTTTTTGTTACTGTGTGTTTTGACAGATGTGGTGCCAGCAGTGGATATGGTGAGAAGTGAGTCCTCTGTGTTAACCAAGGTACTGGCAGGTGCCCTTCTGGTATTTAGCAGAGTCCCTGTGCTGGGGTCACTGCCTGTGCCATCACCCTGTGCAAGTGCTCTGCTGTGTTGAGAGAGAAGACACCTGGTAGGTCAGATTAGCCTGTAATTTCTCCAAAGCAGAGATACCCCTCTGTCTGTCTGCCCAGCCCCTCATGAAAAGAAACTCTGACTGTGGTAAAAAAAATGACACTATGCAAGAACTGAGGTCCTGGAACTTTCCCAGCTAGATTGCTTCTTTTTTTCCTTTCCATTTTGGATTTTTTTTTTCCCACGACACTTAAAAATAATATAAATATTATGGGCTAGATTCTTGTCTCCTGAACTTCTAATAATATTGAAGCAGCAAAGTTGTCCATGTTTAAAAACACATGACACTCAGCAGCTACTTGGCTGAATGTTCTTTACTATTCAAAGCTCTGCAATATTTCCAGTAGTGCCTAATAATGTCAGCTTTCAGAGTATGATAAGGTATCTCTGTGGTTTCATATTGCATCAAGTGGAAATCCAGCATACAAATGACTTGCTCAGGAATATTCTACATAAAATTATTGAAACTTTTAAGCTGTTTCTGCTTTTACCCAGGAAGTGGAATATATTACATGGTTTTAAAGCATTTTTAGGAAAGTTTTTACCTTTTGGAAAGATCACTTAAGTGAGGAATGTAATATTTATGGACTATTATATATTTGTCCTCCTGTACATTCCCCTCCATCACCCAAAAGAAAGGACAGTATGTCAGAATGGTCAGCAAAAATCAGGTCTGTTTGGTAATAAGGCTATATTCAGACCATACAGCTACCAACCCCTATGAGATACTTCATTTTACTATAATATCATTCTCTTGCCTGCAGAATGGCTCTGTACCTGATGTTCAATCATTATGTTCATTAGTGGGGAAAAATCCTTCAGGAGGATCATTCTTTTTAAAAAGCCATATGCAATTGTGTGGCTAAAAAGCACAAATGTCTTTAATTATATCAACCATGCTTGCAAATTAAAGGCATAATAACCCATCTGCATCTGTGGAAATCGGGTATTAGGCCTGAAGTCAGTATTCATTTGTGTACATCTAGTTAAAAAACAAAGGAGTAGAACACATGCACAACCATGATGTTTAGAGCCTGTGATGGATTGAAATTATATCAAAGGATGGCAGCTCAGTAAATTAGTGGTATCACACAAACAGAAAACCACGGGAGATACTAGATGATGGCGTGAGAGGGAGGGAAATTTACCTCTACATTTAGAGACTTTTCTCCACAAAAGCAATGTGAATATTGTCACTCAATCCTTCATTTTAATAAATTTGCAGGACGAGACTTAGGAATATCCCCAAATTGGAGTACAAAGCTGGCATCCTCTCCTGGGTGTCAAAATATCTCAGGAGAGCTTTCCACTAGCAGGAATCAGTATGATAATTTAACTTTCTCCTCTAGATCAGGCTTCAGATTCTGGTAGGGAGTTACACCCACTGATTTTAGGTTTCAAATTAAAATTTACAGTAAAAGAGTTTAAACATCTGTAAGGAATGCCTGGAAGTCCTTCCTCAGACACTGAATAAGCAAAGGCTCCAGGACTGGCTTCTTTGTTCGTGTGTGTTTGGTTAAAATATACAACAGCATCAGTGTCAAACAAATGAATGTACTTGAAAGAGCTACAAGAAATTACAAAAGACTCTTGCTCTCTTTACATCAGCTGTGTGATGCTTCACGCTCCCGCCTGTTGTTGAAGCTGCTGCTGTAAACAAACAAGCAAACAAACAAGTCCCAGAGCTGTGCAGATGATGTTGGAGACATCATTAGCCACGGCTGGGGAATAAACCAAGGCATCCCGACACTGGAAAGGAGCACACGTGTTGAGTCACTGTGCAAATCTGTTCCCTTCAGCCCTTTCACAAGGCAAGGCAGCAAGGACTGCATGAGCAAAGTGAACTGATCTCAGGGTGCTTCTCAGGGCCGTTGAGAAATTGCTGCTATGATTAGTAACAGTGACATAAAATCCTTGTAGTTTAACAGTGGAAAACAGGAGAGTTTATAGGAGAAAATAAACTTCACAATTCAAAAGGCACTCTACAAATACTGGGTCAATTCCTGCTCTCCTGATTTACACAAGCACTCAGGCTTTGGCTAATCTGAGAGTAGCCCTGCTTATGGCCAGGGCTGATGCCAGTCACAGGGATTTCAGCTTTGGTTCTCTTTGGGAATTGCACTGGGAAGCTCCATTAAGGACTTATGGTCCCAATGTAGACAATGCACAGGGAGTGGAGTTTCCTCCAGCAGGGATTAAAACCCTGGCTCTGTGTGTTTTAGCAATCAGCAACCTTGTCATGTTAGTTCAGTTGTAGTTTGTAGTGACCACACATCTGACATTAAAGTACATTTGGCTAATGGATCTCTGCCAAAAAGCATGGGAATATAAGTAATTCTTGCAAGGAAAACTACTAAAAATAATGCTAATTCTTGGAGATGCAAAGGGATATTACTGATTAAGGGTCATTGCTTCCTCTCCCACTGGGACTATTTCAGTGCTTGGTGCACCAGCCTGTGCTGGAGGAGGCAGAGCTTGGACTGATGACAGAAATTAGGACAGAACATTCAATAGTGAGATGAGACCTGGAGGAGTTGATTCCTTGTCTCTGGAGTTCCTATGCTTGAAAAACAAGGAGATTTTACTATCTATTTCTCTTTTCCTTTTCTTTTTTCTTTTTAATGTCTGCCTGAAAGAAGATCTAGTTTTATCTGGTCTTAGGCCAATTAGTACTAGTGTCTGTGGAACCTATTAGCAGCACCAACAACAGCAGATATGTCAAAAATATAAATCTGGTCATTCCTGTACTTTCATCTTAATTGCAGCTTTAAAGCTATGATGGTTTTAATCATTAAAATAATGCTGGAAAGAAAAGCTGTTGGTTTGGGGGGTTAAAAAACCCTTTTATTTCCTATGTTCTTTTCAAAAAGTTAAGGTAATTATTTTTATAGCGACAAGAGGATTATTTGTCTTAATTTAACATAGAAGATTAAGTTCTCAGGACAAAAAAATTACTGTTAACGTACACAAGTGCAAAAACAATGCCAATCTTTTCTACATCATCATCAGAACTTCCCTATCTTTCTGTGGGACAGCTGTGTCCTGGGAATGTATGGTGAGATTTAAGCTTCCCCTAAAACCACCTGGTTTCTGGAAGCACATGGGCTTGAAGAAGCCCTTGGAGAAGAACTTCTGTGCTGCAGAAGTGACCAGGCCACTTTCCCAAGGATCCCTTTTTCCCTGTGTTGTGGCAAGGTCATGACAGGAGAAAAGGTAAAGAGAGAAGAAAGGGAGCAATTCTGTAAAATAGAGAGGAAAAATGGTGCAAGCGTTGCTTGTTGCTCCTTTTGTCCTCCACCACCTCTGCCTCCATTCCCTCTCTGCACCAGGTGCAGAGCAAGTCACCTTTCTCCCATTTTCATCAGCAGAGCCCATTTCTGTCTCCATTCACCTGGGATGATGCAGACTGAGGGACAGGGTGTGTGTCAGCTCTGACAGGTTTGCAGAAGCAGCAGGACATGCTTTGTTTTCAGGAACAGTTACTATTACCCATTAGAAGGGCAAATAGAAAATAATTAAAGTATATCTCAGTCCTTGCTGTAAAAGGTGTTTCATTAGCAAAGCTTCAGCCATGGAGAGAGCCATAGTGAACCAGCCTTGAGCAGATGTCTGCCTACCAATGTTAATCTTCCTTATAATTTCCTGGGAAACATGGGGCACAGGGTATCAGTGCCACAACCCAGTCTCAAACATCTGCGTCCGAGACCCCACACCAACTCACAGCTCTAGAAATCCCTTTTTTTCTCCCCCCAAATAGTTCTACATTGGAAAGTCTCTAGGTTTTCTCTTTTATAATCCAATTTTTAGAAATTCTTTTAAATGAAGTTTAGCTGTGAACTAATGGAAATAAATTAACTGTGAAGTATATCATGGTGGTCCTGGTCTTGGAGTCTGCGGTGCGGTGATAAATGATCAGTGTCGTAAAATAGCTGTTAATAGATTTTAAAGCCAGAGGGGAAAATTATGATCATCTAATTTTGACCTCCAGCATAGTGCTGGTGACTGGACAACCCCCTATAACTTCTGCATCGGTGCCACTGCTGCTCACTGAGCAGCAGGACATTTTTCAGCTGCACAAGCCCACCAGCCCCTGTGCGAGGAGTGAGAGGGATCCTCAGCTGGTAAGAATCAGACCAGTTGCAGCCCCGTGTTACACCACGCGAAAATCTGCTCTACTACTTTCCTTTTTTTTATGGTGTTGCGGATCCTGTTCTCCTTCCTGACACAGTGCCATTCTCATTCTCTCTCTGCCTGATCTGTCTCTCTTAAGCTTTTCTATTGCTCTTATATTTCCACCCCAGAAGCTGTCTAAGTATCAATTTCCCTTATCCTCTCTGCAAACTTCCCTCAGGCCCTTTTCACCCTTATGGGGTAATGTTTGCCAGCCCAGACTATCTACCATCCTTATTAAATTAATATATAGATAATTAAATAAATGAAACAGTAGTACAGACAGAAGACTATTGGGTCTTCAAAACCAGCCACACTCATGAACTGAAAGACAGTGACAGGAGAAAGACCAGAGCAAGCTCCACTGGCTTCTCTAAGAGCTCTTCCCGCTTCCAGGGGATCACTGAGAGCAGCAATTGCGGAAATTTCACCTAAAAGGTACTTGGAAATACCTGCAGTATTTACTTAATGACATGGGTTCCTGTGCAAGCACTAGAGTACAAAATAAAGGTAAGTTATGCTTCTGCTGGCTTATTCTAATAAAAAAGAATCAAAAAGGGGGGTGATCTGACTTGATTATTGAACTTGGCTTTTCTTGTTAGCTCCATACAGTGCCCATTACAGCACTGTCAAGCCTTGAGGTGATGAGGGCATAAAGCACATTTCAATCCTGAAGAGCAAAATAAAATACTTGTCTTGGGCAGATGGAAAAGGACACTTCTTTTCTCTGCCATCTAGCAAACCAGGAGCAGAGTTTAGTCCAGTGAGAACAAAAATAGCCCAATAAAACCCATGGTCTGCAGCACTACAGATGGCTTGTACCATCTCCTAAGCCATTTACTTTTAGAAGCTGAGAAATGGCAGCACTGGAACTTTAGGTGAACATTTCACTGCAGGTGATCATGGTACTGAGAAGTGTTAACTCAGGCTCTCGTCTCACAGCCGTGCTCTCAGCGTTTTAACACCTCACTCTCCTGCCTCACACTCTCCCAAAAAAGACCTTAAACCAAGCCAGGGTTCAGCGTCCAAAGCAGGATCACTAACTTTAGAGATTCATTTCAAAATCTTTCAGTACATTGCTGCTGCCCTCAGAAGCAGTTGCTGATTATCGCTTTCACAAATATTTACAGCTTTCTAATTCTTGAATAGAATATATTATGAAAATCTCCATATGCCCAAGCACAGCTTGACTTAGCGGGTGAAAGACAACGACTCTATTTTGGATTCACACTGCTGAGAGAACACTTACTGTATTGAATTCATACCTCATTTAAAATTGCCTTTACAGATAATAAATCCAAATGTTCCTTTGATAATTATTCTGTACTAAAATTAATGCCAAATAATGTGCAAGCAAGCAGGCAGGCCTTTATGGGTATGATTACAGCATTTACTTCTCTTTGGGAACTGCTGGAACTGTCTACATAAATAATACCATGCCATTATCCTTAAAGCAGCACATTTGTTTTACAATGAACCCTTGCAGGGAGAACTTTTCACATATATACTATTGAAGCTTTCTGTGCACCTTAATCATTTATCATATCCTTTCAGGAAAGATCCAGTGGCACAGAACTCTTTCCCCCCACCACTACTGCTTGACATAAACCCATAAAGGTTGTTATGCATATTGGAAACCCTCCCACCCTTCTAAAAGACAATTTATCTTCTTTATTCATTCTACTTGAATGCTGTAAAAGAAACTTTAACTGTGCTTTGCCTGAAATCCACATAAGGGCATGTGCTGTAAGTGCAGGTGAACTGCCAGAGTTTCAGTGTCTCTCCCAGCCCGATGTGTCTCTGTCCTTCACTGTCACTCTGTTGTGACACAGCCCCTTCTTTAATTGCATCTAAGCTTTTTGCTGGGGCACTTGCACTAACACAGTGATGTGCTGCCTGTCTGGGGCACTGCCCATTGTGCATTTGGCTCCTGAACTTTGTGTGAAATCTCTCAGACAGTCGAAACAATTCCTGTGCCCAGTGAACACCAGCTGACAAATTATAACCTTATCCTATTTGTTGCTATCAATGAATTCTAAGTCAACAGCCATATTTTTTTGCTAAAGTAAAGCCAGAGGAGCACTAGGAACTGTGAAATAACTGCATAATTACAAACAGGAGGGGCCTATGCAGCACTGAGTCCATGAAATCACTGAGCTGCTCCTGGCTAACACTGGCAGCAGAAAACCAAAAATACATGTATGAGGCAAAATGGTAGTTTTGTTGAAGACTGCTCCTGAGCAGCAATTGCACTCTAATCAGAAACCTTAAAAGGAAAAGCAGGAGTAACTCAATTCAGAGGCCTTTTACTGTCAATTACACTAGACCTTTTCTTATTCACTTTGCTGAGTGGCTCCTGAGTGATCGCTGATGGAGTGAAATCACAAGTGCTGCAAGCCAAGGCAGCTGCAGCTCTCCCACTCTCACCATGTGGACATTTCTTGCAAGTCAAAATGTGATCTGATAAATTATGAAACAAGGACTCCAAGATTCAGATTGCATTATGAGGGGATTTACATGCTTGGGTTCTTTCTGCTGTACAGAGACAAGCTGGAAAATTTAGGTTGGATGATGTACATTGAATCTATTTCCCCTGCTAGAAAAAATGTCACTGCCTTCCCTGATCCCCTTCCCACTGCCTTCCTTGCACTGTTCTCTGAATTACCAGGCTCATCTCTGCTCTGCAGTGGAAAAATAAAAATCAACACATAGGAAAACTCACTGTGGACAAGCGTGTTCCAGCCTGGCCTTGTTTTTGCTTTAGGCACTGTTGATAACTCCATCCCATAAGTGAGAACTGATGCTTTGATGCAGGCAGGAATACCAGTAACACTGTGAATGAAGACCAGGATGGATAAGCCTCTTCCCCCCTGAAGTGCCCAACCCCGAAGATAACAAGGCCACTCTGCAGTAGATGCTGAGAACAGCTTTTTCCTTCACTTAAAAAGAAAAAAAAAAAAGAACTCTGTTGGTTACGTCTCTCCCCTATTTTTCCTCAACAACATACATTTGGGTCCCTCGACTTTGGAACTCTTGCAAATGGGAATCTTCATTTTTCTTAAAAGGTCAGCTAAAATAGGGATATTTCTGCCCTGGTTTTAATATGTGTTCTTTGAACACTTTTTCTTCTACAATAAAGTGTGCCCAGCATGTAACAGAGGCAGGGGATGAGCAACACATGCTCCTGAGACATAACATAGGATTTTTATTTAGAGTTGGAAATTTTCTGACTCCTGAGGGAATCAGGCAAATGATTTCATAAGCATTTCCAGGGGCACTTGTTGGCCTGGTGATACCATCAGCAACTGATGAATAACCCCTTCCTGCCTCAATTATGCTAAACTTGAATTGCACCCTTTACCTTTGATAAATGTGCAGTGACTTTAAATGGCCTGAATTGGGACTGGTGATTCTGGAGGTAGGGCAGGAGGATTCCCTGGGAAAGCTGAAGTGATGAAAGGGGACAAAACAAGTTTACAACTACCTGAAAGGAGGTTATAGCCTCCCTCAGTGCTACCACTACAGCAAGTATCAAGCCAAATGCCCCAAAGAGTGAGACATGGTTATGGTAAGCAAAACCAGATCTGAGAAGGTTTTCTGAAGTTCTTAAACAAAAGATATTAAGAGGGATCATCTCTCATCAGTATGAGAAATATGAATACTGTCATAATTCTGAAAAAGCAAACAGGAACTGTGAGGATGAGAAGGTAAAATACAGCATATTGGTGCTGTGATTGAAACAGGAGACTCGAAATCCAGGAGGAAATAGTTGATTCTATGTTGAGAAGTCTGAAGTAAATGGACAACAACTGCACCGACTCAACCCAATTAGGAAAAAAGATTTAATTTAATTACTTTCCACAGGCCTTGGCCTCTGAGAACCAGTCAAATGCAGAGCTAGAAAAGATAAAGGCTGCTTTAGGAACGAACATTTTCGGCAGAAGTCATCTGAAGGAAGTTAAGTTGAACAAGATAGGAAAATCCATGCAGAAGAAGATATATTTCTCCTCCAAGTTTACTTACTCTTAAGCGAAGCATTTGCCAACTTATTTCAATTAGTTTTCTCAGCTGAAAGAACTCTGGAACTGGGAAGCCTTACAAAGGGACATGATTAAATTGGCTTCGACAGGTGAGGTTCAGAGCTCACTAAAAGGTCATACAATTTAAACTGACAGGTGTCAGAGAAGACATCCTGACTAGTCCAATATATTTCCCCTGATGGAAAAGCCAAGGACTTGCAGGCAACAGATGATCGTGAATGTTGCTACCAAGAGCTACTAAACCTAGAGAGTCCAGCTAGAGAGTGCAAATCACACCAGAGCTGGCTGCTGAGCCTACCACTGCCTATGTAATGGCACATCATTCCATATTTTCTGCCCTGCTGCTCTCAGACCCCTTGCAGACTGTCTAGTGCCAGGAACACCACACACCTGCCACACCGATTTCACATGCAGCACAGTTACCTAAGTGAGAGTTACAGAAGACAGCCCAGTCTGGCCCAGGTTTTGCTTCTCTAACTAGTGGTCATACCCCAATGATGAGAACAATCTAATCAGCCAGTTTATTCCCTTCTGTGTGGATGGTGACTGATTACAAAGAGGTATTCCATCTTTTGTTAATGCTGAACTCCAGTAGGTGTATGAAGATACATGGCATCAGGACACTTCAAAATATTTAAAAAAATTTTAGACTGTTCTGTTAATCCTGCTTAGACAGAAATGTGCGGCCCCATTAGGCACAAAATTCAGTGCTCAGTGACAATATGGGCAAGAGAACCAAAACTATACAAGACGTATTTAAAATCCCTTATTTAGTAACATACCTTGTAAAGGTGAACAGACCTTCATTTTCTCTCAGGAGAGGGATACAGCTGTAACCTTTGCAAAACGACCAAGGAAAAAACACAAGCAACTTTACACAGCCAGGATTCCTTGGTGGAACAACAGCCCAACATCTTCCAACAAAGGGTGCTCCAACACCCTCCAGAGGTGCCCACAAAAGGGAAATAATTGGTGTGAAACATTCATGGAGCTGCACAGCACACTTCTCTTTGCCTCAGTGTGATTGAGGCAACAGCAGGAGATGGTGAATGGTAGACCTGGATAACTGAGAGCCACTTCACAGTTCCTCAATTTCTGTTTTTTGTGGGCAAAACAACCACGTGGATCAAATATGCCTGCTTTCCCTGACTAGAATGCCATTTTCATTAGGTGTTTTTATTTATAGACAAACAATACACTTAGCTGCCCTGGACTCGGAGTGGCAGACAAAATGTTCTCTCCGAGATGAGTCAGACTGCACTCCTTGTAGCGCTAAATTACCGAGGGATTCTCACCACACACTGATTCCAGCAATAGCAAAGGTCAGGACACCCCTATCTCCAGGTTCGAACGGGAGATGAGGAAATGTTTAAGCTTTTATCTTGTTTCCAAGTGCTTTTGGTTAAGCCTTACAACTTTGCTGAAAGCTTTAGTGGCTTATATCTGCTGAAGGATAGTGTTAAATCACGACTGTGGAGATGTCCTGCACAACACTGTTCGTGGCCAACTCACCACCATCGCCTGCTTTTTACAAGAAAAGCACGAGGAGGTAATAGGATTGCAAAGAGGGGCTCTGTCATCTCCTCCTCCACTCGGTGAAACAGGAGCAACCATGCATTCAGGCTTAGCGTGCTAAGGTGCTTATGTCACTTTTGGAGGGGCAGACTGCTTGAAGAACTAACAGGAACAGAGGGGAGAGGAGAGGAAACCAAGCTTAAAAAGGCATTAATGCTGCCAGAGAGACAAACAACCACAGAAACAATTCCAGTGGCAAAGCTGTACAGTGTGAGACCTCACACAAGCCACTGGAATTTGAAATAAATATGATGAAAGGATCTTAGCCCAACAGTGAGGGGACGAGGGAAGGTGAAATGCACCTCTCAGGGGAGCTTCATTGAATTTGTGCTGGTTTGCTGCTGAGATGCAGGACATTTTCCCTGTTCATGTCATAAGTTAAGGGAAGTCATAGTATTCTATCTTAGATAGGCTACCCCTCAGCCTTTTGCAGGCTGGAAATGTCAAAGCCAACCTGGAAGGACTACATTTGCCAGCTACCCCTGGATGTCATCAAGCCAAAACCTGCCTGTTCACTCTGCCCCCAAACATTCAGAGCTGCTGTGTCTGTGGTTTGTTTCTGCACTGCTCCTTCAGGTCACAACTGCCACCAGATTTTGTGAAGCACAAGTTTAGAACAAACTAGAAGCTTTCCTGAATTTCTAGGGAGAAGTGAAGCAGAAGAATCCTTTCTTTCCTGATTACAACAGTCCTGGCATTCCTCACTGATCGTGTGCACCCTCAGAGACCTTGCATTTCTATTATTAGCATCACTGGCTTTTTCATTCTATCTTTACATTTCAGTTCTGGGTTGTACCACGGGACTACTCAAAATTTCTGCTTGCTTTCCATTTCATAAATAAACATGCATGGGAGCAAAATCCCCAAACACTTGTTTATATGCATAAAACTGATTCACCAACAAATAGCAATTTTGCTCTAAAAACTGATACTTAGCTTTTTCTGTTGCTGCCTCTGTGCAAATGGGGAGCAGTGACTTTTATTTTTTTGTGTGTTATTTCTCACTAACACCATTTTCTGGTATAGCTGTCAGTAGCTTATTAAAAACTGGCAAAACCTTCCAGGTGTTTGTTTTATGGTAATAACACAAGTGATTACACTTTCTAAACCCAAACAAGTGCTGAGAAATTCTCTACTTGTCTGAAATGAGATTTTACTTGTAAGCCTTTCCCCATCACCAGCTCCAGGACAAGAAGCAAAGCAAGTGACTCTGCTCTGACCAGTCAGTGCCAGTGCAGTCCCTTTGACTTGCTCCTGATTCTGGGGACATAAAAGAAAGGAGAATGAGCCCCCCTTTCGATGAGTTGTATGACAGACAAACCTGCTCTCCCTGTGCACCACAGTGGCAGGGCTGTGCTTGTGTGCTGACCGTGGAAATAGCCAAATTCTGCTGCTGTTCCCCCTGCTGAAGCCACCCCACCCCCAGCACTACAATACTGTTCAAAATACTAAAGGAGGAGCTCTAGGAAACACAGGCCTGTTTCCCAACCCCCCGCTCGGTGGCACAGGTCACACCCAGAGGTGACCCTGGGCATCCTCCCAGCACCAGCCCAGGCTCTCCAGCCATGCAGGGCACTGCAGGGACAGTGCAATGGACTTTACTCCTGGGGAGCTCTGCTCCTGGCAGCAGGAACAGTAAGAACCTCCTGGCACAACCGTAGAGGATTTAACACAATTCCCTCTCTCCCGCTCTGCAGAAGCAGCAATGAAATCTGCAGTGTAATGTATTCAGCAAAGTTTGAATGATAAATGCTGATGGCATTTCCACTCACTGTTAATATTAAAAAGCTGGGGAAGACTCCCTCTCCTGAGGTGAACCACAGCAAATCAGGAATATTTTAAATCAGAAGAGACTCGGGGCCAACTTGCAGTGAACTCTAAATTATACAGAATTGACATATGCAGAATTTACAGATTCAGTTTAGCCCAGCTCTATCTGCAAGGTGGGGTGAGGTATTCAATGCCATGTCTCTCTTTGGTTATGGGCAAATTCCCTTCTGGAAGGTTCTGGCAATCCTGGTCTTTCCCTTTTCTGTGCATTGAGCTATTTCAAACCTTAAACAGAACGGAGCTCACAGATGTTCTTGTAGACACAGTATCTTTACCATAGTCAGAAAAATAAAAGTGTAATTTTTTGTTTTCTTTTTAATGGTCAAAGTCAGCACTCAACTTTGTATGGAAGTGGGTATATTTATGTACTGAAATTGCACATGTTTTACTGAGCACACCTTTGCTGACACTGCAAGAAATAGGTCTGTCCCTGTATGTGCACATTTTTTTCATCCTCTGTCATACAACCACTTTCTTAGTTCTTCCAGTTTTCTATGCCTGAAATGTACCTGTGAGCATAATATTTATAACAAACACATTTTTATCAGACAGTTAATTAGAATTCGTTTCAAAAACATGCTGAAATATGCCATGAAGACTGTCATGCTGCAGTTGTGGCTTAGAAGGTAATCTGATTTTAGGAACTCCAGCAAGCCAGAGAAACTGCACAGCTCTCCAGGATTTCTGATTCAGACAGTGGCAACTAAAAGGGGAAGCTGAGCTATTACATTTAAATGGCTAAAGGGCTGAAGGAGGGGGAGCTGCAGCAGTGTAGAAGCGGAGAAGAGGAAAAGGAAGCTGAGCATTCCCATTTGACAAGTAAATTGTAGAGCACATAGAAATAACAAAAGTGGCAGTGCTGACATTCTGCATATCTGTGGAAAGCACAGAAATCTCCTCTGCAAAGAACCCTGAGAAGGTGAGAAAGAGTGCAATTTCAAGGTGTCATTTTCCGTATGTCCACGAGTCCCTGGATCACAATCAGCAAGTTTAGCTTTTATGCAATAAGAAAGGAGGCAGCACCTTCACACAGAGGGTTTACTGTCAGCATTAATGAACAAGTTTCTGCCCAGGGCTTACACAGGCTCTCACTGAGAGAGGGAACCCTTGAGAGCACAGGGAGACCAGGAGGGTGCTGAGCTCCTGGGGGAATAAACAGAATCAAGAAGCTTTTAGAGCTGTTGCTGCTCCACAGTGGGACCTGCACCCCTGTCTTAATGTGTCCTTAGTTTTAGTAAGGTGAAAAATGAAACAGAAGTGCTTCACCACAACACTGAAAGGAGCATGCTGAGCAGGAAGCTGGGCTGTAGCAATTTAATGAGGAGCCTAGAACAAGGTGGGATTAGAAATCCAGTCCTTCTCAGGGCCAAAGTGTGTTTTTTGGAAGATGCAGGGAGCAGTGTCTGGGATGGGCTGCCTGAAGTCCATCCCCAGTGCACAGGGAGACCCATGATTCTCTCAGGACATGGCTGAGGTTGCTCTAAGAGGAGCAGCATGCAAAAGCCACCGAAGAAACAAAAAATTGGGCATTTCTCCAAAAGTTATCAAATTTCTGAGCAAGCTGCTCAAGATGACACAATACAGTCAAAGAAACCAGACCTGAAGCCTTTAAGATGATTTGCTGCATTCACCTTTAGATAATTGATTGGCAAATATTCACCATAAAAACCTTTGGAGCCAATCGTTCACTCACGTGGAAAGAAAGAGGCTGTGAAACTGCCACAACTTGGATCAGGTTCCAAGGACTAACTTCTGTCCAAAAGAAGTGAGCTCAGAGACAGGAGATGGCGTGAACTCCAGATTCAAACAGCCCTTCATGTCACAGATCCTCACGTCCCAACCCAATTGCCCAGGGCCAGCAACTGCTTCACCAGCAGCCCAGCTAATACAGGCCCTCCTTCCAGAGGCTCCAGGCTGAATTTAAAAATACATTGCTGACCTGGTCAAACTGTTTTGCCTAAAGAAACAACATTTCCTCAGAGTTCAGCCATTAATCCAGTTAAGTGTAATTAAAGCATTTGCACAAGTCTGAACTAATTTCTCTGTTTACAGAACAGATTGGATAAATATCCCTATGAGAGGCAGAAAATTCATTACAGCAACAGCTTAGGTCCCAGTATTTCTAAGCTGTCTTGATATGAGGAAATTACTTTGGTAGCCTAACATAAATCTAGCATTTCAGTAAGCCCTTAATGTAAAAGCACTGTGGAAATAATGTCAACAACCTTGTGATGACTAATAAATAGACTAATGTACATCCAGCTGCACATAATAAACCTTTAGAGAGCCTAATATCATAAGCCACAAGAAAAGGTATCACAAGATTACAACTGAGGTTTTATACACAGGCACAACACTTCACTCATATTAATATTTATTTTTATCCTTACTGTGCCCAGTTTGCTGCCCTTGCTGGCTCCAAATGCCAACCCTCTGAGCTGCTGTCTCGTGCACTCCCATCTCTCTCTAACTGCTTCTCAGCTTTGAACTCTATCAGCAGCAAATCCTGGAGCTGCTGCATTCCTGGATAAAGCTTTTTACTTGTACGCTAGACAGAATTTTTATATTCTTGGTGCTTTGTGAGAACTGAAATTCCAAGGGCTCCACTCAGCCAGCAGGGACAGAGAGGAGGGGACTGGGCTGGTGTTGCTGTGCAGGTGTTTGCCCAGTGAAAGCTCCAATGCCACCCAAACCTCACACCAGCCACTTACTGACTGTGAAATGGGAGTGATGTGTCACCAACCCCACCTGGCTACAATCTCCTTTCAGGTAGTTGTAGAGAGTGATGACATCTCCCCTGAGCTCTCTCTTCTCCAGGATAAACAACCCCAGCTCCCTCAGCCTCTCCTCATAGGACTTGTGCTCAAGTCCCTTCACCAACCTTGTTGCTCTTCCCTGGATCTGCTCCAGCCCCTCAATATCCTTCCTGAACTGAGGGGGGAGCAGATACAGCCCTGTGGTGTAACTCTAAGGCAAGGAGGTACTACAGGGGGAAGACCATCCCTAAGTACGAATCTCCTGAGCATCCAAAACTGCACGTTTGAATCCAGCACAGCTGCAGATTAAGGAATTAAAAAGGATACTGGCTGTCAGTTTACATTTTTTAAATGACTGATTTTTTTCTCCCCCCTGTAAACATCTGCTTGTAAATGGGTTTCATTATGACAGAGACTCTTGGATTGGAGAAAGTTCTCAAATTCTCTTTCTAAGTTTCTGTTGAGTAATAACAAATCTGCACATTCCAACATCACAGGCAAAATGTATTTGAGTAACAATTTTTCCTGTCCTTTAAAAAAAAACAAAACACCTCAAGTAAATGCAGCTACTGTTGCTGATCAGAAGCAAACAATTTCAAAGCAAAAAACCCACAAACAAACAAACAAAAAACCCAAACCAAAACCCAAACAACACCCCCCCCAACAAACAAACAAACAAACAAAACCAAAGAAACCACCACCACAACAAAAAAACTCACTTAAATTTTAGTCCCCAGGGTGTGGGGTATATGGTAAAAAACAGAAGACATCTAGCTCTTCCTACTACTCCACTCACTTTTCCTGTGCTTCCTATTTCTACAGCTCCAGGTCTTGTCCTGGACATTCCTTTACATAACCTTCATGGGAAATGCTACTGCCTCCCAAAGCAGATGCCACCATGCCATCCTTGCTTCCTGAGATCCTCCTGTTCTCCTTGACATGGGATGGGATGGTAAAAGCCCAGCCATTAATTGCTGGTGTTTGCAGGTTTGCATTTTCTGATATCCTATTTCTTGCCCAGTTACACTGCTTGAGATGTGAGCTAGCAACTGAACACCTTGTTAGGAGATGCTGTCTTTGAGGAGAATGATTTTGTAGTCTCCCAGCAGCCAGATTATGCTGCTGCTCAAGCACCCTTGCAATTCCAAAATTACTGTCTCTTTAGTTTACGTACAATAAAGGCATCAACAAAACATACCACAGGCAGAGACAGAGCCAGCCCTGGGGATAGTAGGGCAGCCCTTGAAGCAGCAATTGCACTACCTCTTTATTTATCCTTTTGGGTCCATACATCAGTTCTCCACAGGAATCCCGGAGAATTTTAAGTGGCTCTCATTAATACACTGGAAGAGATAGGCTGATTATCCTGTGCTCATTAGAAGTGTACGAGGCTACCAGAGATAATTGGAGAGCTTGGTGAAATATTTGCCTTTCTGATGTTGCAAATATCACAGTACCTCATTAGTTTACCCTGCTATTGCCCATTGACTTGCTAACCAGGGGTTTGCAACCTGAAAGGACAGTGGATGAATTCTTAACAAAACTAGAAAATGTACTGCTCTTATTTCTGGAGTTTTAGTACACTGTTCTACACTAAACAAACCCTCTGGTACAGGTTTGTTTGTGCAAGAGACCAGGCACGGTGAGGAAACGGTAAAAGAGGATGCAACTTCGTGTCATACCAACAGTTTAAAGCCAATAAAAAGGGCTTTGCAGATCCAAAGAAGAAAAGCAAAACTGCTCTATTTCATATTTACGATTCATCATTTCAGGCAGAAGAGCCAGTACAACTAATTTAGTGCAAAATATTTCTGTTACAGTGTTCATCCTTGAATGGCACCAACACCTTCTCACACGTTCCAGTACGGAAAGAGTTCATCACATTCCCATCCACATCACTTTGGAGCCAAAGGCAGGCTGTCCTGAGGCTGCAGGGAGTACAGGGACAGTACACTCTGCACCACTCTGTAACAGCACACTGCAGAGGGAGGCTGTACAGCCAGGCTGCTTCTACACAGCAAGGAATTCCTCTCCCTTTTGCTGTTCTCTGCTCCAAGCAGCGTGGACACTAATGCAGCTCACAGCCTCCCTGCCATGGAGCTCTGAGAGTCCCTGAAGAACAATTTCACCACCTCATTGTCTACTCCTGAATAACACACTGAAGTGCCAAAGCAGCCTTCCACTGTGGGCTTCCAACAGACACTCTCCAATTTACACCACCTCACCTTCAATACTGAGAGCTTCATCTGATTTCACTGCCACTTGCTGGTTCTGAGTCATAGCAGACATTTGAACATAAATCCCAATCTTGATTAATCTCGAACTATTGATAGGGAAAGGAGGAAAGAGCTCTCAGTTGAACTGAAAATCTTTCTGATTGGCCTGTGGCAACTGCATTACCCCAGGAAATCTTAAAAACAAGCCTCCAGAAATGCTAGTACCGTTTTGAAAAACTCTGTAGTTTCATGGCACAATTTAGTTCTAAATGATTATATAATTACATTTGTGAACGTAATCCTGTGGGGTATTATTCTAATTATAGACTACAATCCTTCTTAGCAGCTTTCAGAGAAATAATTTGCGTAATGAAATGAAGGTTTCCAGCTGCAGCAAACAAATCAATCTCAAACCTTTTTTGTAAATGACAGGCTACCCTTAATGGCGTGATCAAACTTGGATCAATCCACCGATTCTGTATTTGCCTGGATTTGGGGGATTCCTTATTCCAGAGCAGAAAACAGCCGAGGGCAGCATGCTACCTGCAGAACACCCAGATGTTCTCTGAGATGATAAATAAAGCAAAAAATTAAAACTGAGGCCCCAGCTATTCCATCCGAGAGTGACAGGCTCACCACTCCGAGTGCCGTTGTTGAAGACAGGGGACTCCTGGCCCTGTGGACGTTTATCCTGATGACACAAAAGGAAATTTTGCTCAAAGAAGCTTTTATCTACAAACACTGAACTGCATCACAGAACAATGAATGCAGTTGAAAGGCAAGCAAACACCCACTAACTTCAAACAAGTGCAGCAGCCTGCACCTGTCTAAACAGTGATCTCTGTGATACTAAATGTCTCTGTAGACACTCCAGTGCCGCTGGATGGTGCTTCATGATACTGGAACGTTAGCTGAGCCTTAGGATGAACTCTATTCACTATCCCCCCCAAAAATCAATCATTTTTTGACACAAAGAACACCTAAATCCAGCACTTTACCATGGCCTAGCTCCTAACTAGCTGTCCTTTAGGACACATCTGCACACCTCCTGCCCTACGAGCCATCTTGTTTTGTCAGCTAGAAGGTTCCTGAGAGTGTGTCCAGCTTCTCTTCTGCTGCTTTTTATGTAACATCTTTATACAACCCTTCACCCAAGGGAACAAGGCAGATGATGCCAGTGCAGAAGCTCTGGAGCACCCTGTGAAGACAGAGGTTTACAGTAGCTGGAAATGAAAGGGACTCACCAAGCCAGTAAATCTACCTTCCTGCAGGAGGAGGATGTAGGTCTTTGATCAAGAGTGCACTGGGGTATTTGGTGATATAGGTGGACTACAGAAAAAAGGTCAATAAAGAATTATTTGAAACCCAGCAATTTTTCTAGATTATTTTGCTGGTTGCACAGTAAAACCCAGATTCTGAATTGAGCCAATTTTTTAATCTAGACCACACACACTGGTACAGGCAGCCAAAATAACAAAGGGCATTGACTGGAGGCAGATACTTGTTCCAAGACTGCCAGTATTTCAGATAATGAACTTGTCTGTTGGATTTGCTTAAAAATGAACTCTAAACATACAGAAAGGGAACACAAGCTTGTTCGTTTCCACAGTAAAGATTCAGCACCCTCTTCACTGTCCAAAACTGGAATTTGAAGGTAATTTTTGCAATGAGAATCAATCAGCATAATTTCTACAACTAAAATTAATTTTGGAAACTGCAGCTTATTAAAGAACATGGTTACTTAATTCAGAAGTCTGTGCACTGCCAGCAGGAAAAAGCTGCCGTGTGCCAAAACCATCCATGCTACCTCATTTCCAGACCACTCCTCAGGGAAGCACCATCCTTGGCTCATTTTCAGAGCTCTCATTCAATATGGAAACTACAGAAACTAAATCTTGAGGCTGTTGAAAGATCCTTCCTGTTGCACTACACAAACTTGTCCCTGCACACACATAACAAACCTCTTCACAGCATCTAGAACTGCACACAATATTCTCTCTTTTACATTTCCTTTGGAAAAGGTACAGATTGGAAGCAGAGGCAGCTCCTGCTATCTCCATGTGCAGAATTAAAGCAGGGCTTCAGAGTGCACCCTGAGAAACATTATAACTCTCCCACCACTGTATTGATGACAGTGAGCAACCCCTGAGCTGATCGGCACTCAGGAGAGTAACCCTGGTTACAGGACAGGACAAGGAACAGGAGCTCTGAAAACTCTAAAATGCAATTTTACTCTCTTTCTTTACTCTCTTTAAACTACCTCTCCCTCAAATTTTATTTCACAATTAGAATCTTCATTCCCGTGATTTCCCACTGGTCTTAGACTTCAGTGCAGACATCACACAAAGCCTGGGTTTGGAGAGACTTAGCTGGTTGTAAAGACCAGCTTCCCCTGCTGCATTATCTGGCAGTGTTTGGAAACAGCAGGCAGCCGTGTGGAAAGGACAAACTGCAAGTGGGGTATTGTCGCAAGGGCACACAACCACAGATGGCCAGACACAAACAAAGGCAAGGCCACTGCTCGCTCTCCAGCGGGCTTTATACGGACACACTGTGGGCACCCATCCTGGAAATTCCGGATTTGCTCTCTGTGAACAGCAGCCCTGTGGCCCAGGCACCCCTGCCTCCCCTTCCTGGAGTGACAGCAGCTTGCAGCTGCTGCAAAACTGTGCATCCTGCTGGGCTAAATGACATGGTACCTCGGGCCCACTGAGACAGCAAACGCATGACCCACAACACGCAGCTTGAGTGGGGATGAGCAAAGGTGTCATCACTTATCTGTTGCAATTACTCCCTTTTAAAGGCCTTTTTCTTATCTTTGATTCTCAGGCATTTTTCCCTCCCCTTTCCCAGTGACCATCCACAGTGGACAAGGCACAAAGTGACATTTCTTATCGTGTATACATTTAGTTTGCAGCTTGAGGATGTGCTATTTGTCTACACACAAGGAAACAGCAGATGTTAGGGAAAGACAGTAAATGCCATCCTATTTATTATTATGATTTTGAACATCCAAGATTCAATCAGACAATACAGGAAATCCCATATTAGTTTTAGTAATCCTAGCCCTAGCTGATGGATTTTAGGAGAGCTCTCAATTTGGACTTATACTCTGTGTTCAGAACTATGCCTTCCTATAGCACTATAAATACACATTGCAACTGGGCAGATAATGGTTATATCCCTACAGCACTCTACATTGACAAAAGATGAGCAGGGAACAGGAAAAACAGAGGCTGAACCTATTCAGTGACCTGTATATTTTGGGCTGAAACTTACACATTGATGTGCTGGGAGACTCTTTCAGTTAAGCCACCTTGCATAATGTTTCTGTTCTTACTGTATTCCCCCTTGGTTCTTCCCTACACTTTTTTATTCCTACTTCCCTAAGCAACCAACCAGTAGATTATCAATTTCTTTTGGCTCAACATTATCATGAACGTTGATTATTGGTGTTATAATTATGTATAATTAAGTATGCTTTGATCTGCTATAAAATCAGGATGCTCACACAAGAATCAACACGTGGGATGGCTGTGCTCGTACAGTCCAAGACGAAGGCACGTGACATCAGAACATCTGGGAAGGACTGGCACTTGCTGTAGTTTTAGTCATGCACATTTACTGGGCCAGGGGAAGAAAACACATATGCCTGTTTTATGTATCTCTTCTTCTACAATAATAGCATTTGTAGAATTGGTAGTCAGTTTGAATTGTGTTCTGTACATTGCATTATACATGCAAATTAATTCCTATTAATCTTTATAATGTTAAGCTACTGCTAAAAATGTTCATTTAAGAACTGCCTTTGTTCTTCTGTCTCCCTAATTTCAATTCCCTTCAGTCTCTTCACCCTGTGTATTAAAGTACTTTATTAATTTTGTCACGTTAATCTGATCAGTGCTAAACACACCACCATTTCTAAAGACCTAAAACATGAAGCTAAGCTATGGTGACATGCAAACAAAAAGCCTGACGTGCAACAGGCAGAGCAGCTCTGGTTGTGCCTGGCCCACGAGGAGGTGACAATCTCTGCCCTACTTCTGTCCCAGCCCACCCAGCTCCAGGGCACCGTGGCCAGGAGCCAAGCAGAGCTGTGGCCCAGAACAGAGAGGGCAGGGGGCAGATGAGGCAGGACACACAATTAAAACCTCATTAAAATAACGGGAGGGTTAAACTGTGTCATCAGAAAGGAGGGGATAAAAACCTGACAACGGCAAACCCACCAATTTCTGTGTCATCCTGCATATTATGGAATGGAAGGCCTGAAGCAGAGGGGATTATCTCTGAGTGGTGATTACCCAGACGTTGCATGTCAGAACACAGTACCCAGGTCTGTGGAACTGGCATTAATTCTGAAACAGATAGGATGAAAATAGAGAAGTAACTATCAAATGGAACTGTCTTTCCTATTACAAGATGGACCCGTTAATAAACGGAGGTTTTATGCCAGAAAACTTCTGCAAAGAAAGCAAGAATTCAGGAGAATTCATGAAATACTACATACCTATGAGCTCAAATTTCTATTTTAAGAATAGTTTCCGTTCCCAAAAATGTATATACAGAAAACTGTTGCCCATTTAAACATACCATGACTTATCTGGAAGTTTCTTTTCCTTTTCTATTTATGTTTACTAAATTCTTGCAAGATTTTAGCAAGCATTTTGGCTAATATCTGATGAAAATTAGACAATTCAATGAAATAGAGGTGTACTATATAACTTGCCCAGAGCTCCTGTCAGAAGCAACAGCAGGCACAAGCAGGTTTCTCTGACTGAGCATATTTTATCTATTATGTGATTGTTGATTAAGCTATGCCTAACAGGTAAGTTGATATCACGGACTCTTTAAAAAAAAGAAATAACTATTCTGCTTGAATAAACACACAATCAGAAAACAGAATTTCAAAATTTGCTTCATAAACAATCTATAGCTTGTCAGCCTTTTGCTTGTGAAACTGGTTTACAAACGTTTCATTAAGAAAGGAAATAAAAATGACCACTATCCTCTAAAAATTAGATATTCTATGACAAAATATTTTCTCCTTAATAACAGAAACCAAATTCTTATCTTGACTGCTTCCAGTTCATTAAATGCCATTAACATAATTGGGAACTGTATGATAAGAGGAGGAATGATGTGCCTTGTAGTAAGTACAAACATTAATTTAATTCAATTTTTCTATTCATTTTGAGTAATAAAAAAAGGAAAGAAAATGAAACAGAAAGCAATGTGGCCCAATGACAGTGATGTGCAGCAAAAATAAATAGGACATGAAAAACTGAAAGATAAGCTGCAATAGTCACATCTGTGTTCTCAATATTAAAGAATAAAAAACGTTCAGAATAAATTTTCAAGGCCTTAGACACACCACTTCATGATCTGTGATTAAGCACAGAAGAAACAAGAGACAGTCCCATATCAATTGCTTCTCTGAAAGCAAGATTTGTTGAACATACAGGTCACCTATATTGTCTATGCATAGCTTTGACACGTAATCTACATACTTGAAATACAAGAAGAATAAAAAGGACAGCAAGTGGTAAGGATTTCCTTTCCCTATCTCTGGATCTAAAAGAGCATTGGTATTTATAATATTTTTCAAGTTCAGCTCAATTCAGGAAAATTTAAATTCCTTATACAGTTTGATGTACAAAGCCAAACTGACTCAGAAAATGTGACTGCATCACAAATTCTTCTTTCTGTGAGAGTTTTGTTAAACTCAGTCAGAAAGAGTGTACTTTGTAAACTTTTATTCTTTGTTCAAAAAGCTTTCAAATCATGGAGCATTTGAGGAAGAGAGGAAATTGGTTTGGATTAGTGGTTAAAGGCTTTGGCCACAATCCCTGGTCTTGTTGACTCCCTAACAGAGCGTGGTTTTGGCTGACTGAACGGCCTCGAATCATTATTTATTCTTGTCTACACTTATGGGCTAGCCAGGCAGAATTGTCCAGTCACACTGACTACTTCATGTAGTGCTTGACAGAAGTTTAATTCTCTGGTTTAGAAAAAGTTCCTGATGCATATGATGAGTGCAGGGGTCACTAATCACTACCAAGACTGGATGCAGAGCTGACGCAAGTACGGCACACACAGGGACTGGCACTATCCCCTTTGGGTTGGTCAGGGTACAAGAGAGCAGGGTGAAACCTTTTTTGACAGGCTGCTGAACACTTTTGCTTCTGCTTGCACTGTGAGAGACAGATGAAGCACACTGACAGTAGAGAAAAACAAACCACCACTCAGCTTTTGACAAGGCACAAAGGAGGAAATGAACACCCCAAATGATTTTACAGAGAAGGATTTTTAATGGATCAAATCCAAAATACAGTGCTTGCACGCTGCAGCAGAGCCTCCGTGACAAGGGAGCAGTGGGACTGTGTGGAAGGGTATAAACACTGCCAACATTTCCTCAAAGCTGGTCACGGTCGCAGGGATGCCGCTCTCTTTGCCAGTCTAATGAGGTACCAGGAGGGCAAACGTTATCAGCAAAACTGTGCCTAGGCAGCCTTTCTGAGCAGTAATATTTCTGTTGGGAGCATTCACCAGCACAGCTTTCACTGGTAAGCAGGTGAGCCCCAGAAGGCTGGAGATTGGCCCAGCCTTTTCCTCTAATTTCAAAGGAAGGCCTGCCCTGCTCAGCACATCCTGGGTAAGACCATACACACACAGGCAATTTCTTGTTTATTATTCTTTTTTTCCCCCGATCTGTCTTAATTCCTAAGAAAAATCATGTGTTTTAAAAAGCTGTTGGTCAACAGCACTGGCTGTATGTCTTCAAACAAGACCCCTAGTCATCTATTTAAAACCTGAATTCCCGTAGTTCGGGATAGGTCCTTTGGAGCCAGGTAAAACTTTGCTGTGCTACTGAAGATGTGTATCCTCACAGTGAGTATCATCCTATCTGCAAACACTTCATAAGCACATGAGTGTCAAACATTTTTCCATCATAATGCTTTGACTATTAATGAGAGAATCTTCTAGTAAGATAAATATGAAAAAACCAGCGTCTAGCTTCAAACACTTGAAATAAGATTCACTACATGCCTCCTACAACCCAAAAGATATGCATAAGCCCAATCCAAGCTATAAGACTCTGCTAGGGATGCAAAAAATGGGGCAGTAGCAGCTTAAGCATTATTACAGATTTCTCAAAGGTGCACAGTGGGTTTCTGTGTGTTCAGTTTCCACAGAAACTAAGCTACAGATTTCTTGCCTTTTTTTAAGTCCAAGTTCTATTAGAGATGTAACTTTACTGCAGTTTTACTTCTCTAGTGAAAGAAATACATTTTGTGAACTTTGGACAAGTTTACCTCTTACCTTCAAATAATTATCATTATTTCTGTCTATTATAGACTTACAAATACCAAACTTAGGCACGAGCTTCGTAGCAGTTACTGGTACAGTGCCGATGGCAATGATTTAAATGCTCTTCCATCTTCCACTGAAAAGACTGTCATCAAGGCACATTGGCCATAAAGGTTAAGCAAGACTTGACAGATCTACAAAATAGTTACAATTATGACCAACAATTTCAGAGACGCAGAAGTGCGAGAGGAAAGTCGTGTCTGCCTTCTTGCAGCACAGGGGATTGAGATTCTGCCCAGCTCCTCACATATTTGATTGTTTGATTTATTTCCTGGGAGCTCTTAATTTCAGATGGTATTCTACTTCTTTATCTTTTTTGTGCACATTTTAACTTGTTTACTGATTTACTAAGCAACTTTATATTAGCTCCCGCCCAAAGGACTGCTGAAACTGCTCTAAGTATTTACTTTCAATCAGACAGCTTTTCTCTTCCATTTGTTTTCTTGACATTATCAGTACCTTCATATGAAAGAAGAAGCTCCAGCAGTGCACCTCTATCAGAGTGGCTACACATTTTAATCAGAAGGTGGAGGAAACAAATCTGAAAAAATTAATATAAATAGGATACTTGAACTTTATAACATGATTCCCTCTCAGCTTTATGTGAAAGGCATGATAGCTACTGCAATAGGAAAAGTTCCTGCTCAGTGAATAATTGGAGAATACTCTTCTGATGTTTTTCTCAGAGTCAATTTACAGAATACAGCTGCTTCCATTCAGATCAAAGTCTCTGTTGAAATGGCCAGATTTCTCTTTCTAGATGGGATCTGCTCTTCTACTCGGAGGGGTCCTCTGCCCCTCTCAGCCCTGATGTGATCTCCCTCTCACAGTGATGGCAGAGATCCTCACAGGATCCCAATAGTTACATATAAATATCCTGCCTGATCCTACAGAGCTAAGGCTTGCCAAGTAACCTGCACATTTCTTACAGCCACCAGTGATTTCAAAAGCATATATGTTATTTTTCATTTTTAGCGCAGATCTTTCTCTCAGTGGGCCTTGTCAAAGAGAAAACCACAAATATGCAGGGTTCAGGATACTCAAGTTTATATAGTGGTGTCAGGGGTGGGAAAAAAATTCTCAGAGCTCCCCTTCAGTGGATTCTATGGGACTTTGCAATTTATAGCAGATTCTT